>NW_020438913.1:47409-125098 GCF_000699045.2 Agrilus planipennis | reverse complement strand
GAAAATATTGAAATTTATTATAGATTTCTTAACAAACAGGCAGCGAACAATCTGTTTTACAGTTAGTACAGTTCTTTAATTTTTGTGTTTTTGTTTTGTTTTTTTTGCTTTTGATTTTAATGGCGTTTTAAAAAATCCGCCATTACAATATTATTTTCGCGAACCCCCTCTGTAAACACTGCGAACCCCCCCAGGGGTTCATGAACCACCGGTTGGGAATCACTGGTCTAGCCCATCGACGTTTACTAATGGACATGCCTTAGCGGTCAGAATTGTGGTACAACAAAAGAGATGAAACGAAGTTTCAGACAATATCCATCTCTCTCACAATAGTATGCGTAAGCGTGTCATGAAAGAGATAGCACTAGTCCGAAATCATACGCCATCTCCCTCACTTTTCGAGCCAAGAAATTATTACAACAAATACGACTAAGGCACGTCCATTAATATATGTCTATGGTCTAGCCGTTCATTTGTTAAAAATGGTATAACAAAACGCAACTGACAGCTAAACGTAATGTTGTCTATGGTTAAGTATGGCGTTTTATTTATGGTCAAATTTACCTGAAACTTGGCTTTAATGAATTTTCATATAAAATTAGTGGTATACATACCTATTTCAACATTTTACAAAATTCTACCTCTTTAAGAAGCTGAAAGAGATTTGCAATGATTGCATGTTTATTTTGGTCCGATTTACTTGAAATTGGTTGACAATTAAATCTCTGTTGGGGGAGATAAGTGGTGAAGAGGAGTTGCAATGTTTAAATGGAACATACATTATTTGTAGTCAGATGTACTTGAAACTTGGTCTTAATGATGTCTTATTTAATTTCTGAAAGACCTATGTCGACATTTTAAAAAGTTCAGCCTCCAAAGGGCGGGGGGTAAAATAGTTGTTTGGGACATACTTTATTTGTGGTTGAATTTACATACTTGAAACTTGGTATATATGCTATTTGATATTATTAATCAAATGAAAAGAGGTTGCAACGTTTCCATGGGGTATATTTTATTTGTACTCGGATTTACTCGAAGGTTGCTCATTGTTGAAATTAAGCAAATACGTGTTTTGGCAACAACAATCAACCCTTAAGGATGAAATGTTGTTGCTACGTTTGCATTTGAAATCTAAGGTGACGACATTACATAAAATTAAAACGTTGTAAGGGTGAATTGGGAGTTTAAAAGGTTTTATGGAGAAACAATATTAATTTCTGCGAGCGAAGCCGCCGAGAAAAGCTAGTTAAAACTAAAATCCAAGGCATTTCAACGAAAAAAGTAGTATGCAGGGCAACGGACACCTACCGAAGTCAAATGCGGGAAGTTTCTTTTGTACCAACCCTATTAAAACCGGAAAACAATACCGTACAAATAATAATAAAAGATATTTAATTAGCCTTAAATGAAACCAAAAATCTTAAATTTATTTATTTAGTCACTACAATTAGCATTTAATACAAAGGAAAATTAATATTTTTTTATTCAGTTAATGGATAGGTTTCTAAAGCAAATATCACAATTACATTATTTCATGCTTATACAACTAAGCAGAAAGTAACAATTACTTCAACTTACATACATGTTTAAATAAGTTTATGATTTATACTGCTTAGGCTTAATATTAAAATAAAAAAATTGAATAACTGAAAAAAGTAAAAAATTAAAAATGCAAATTTCAGACAGTTACACAGCCAAAAGAAACTGTTAAGAAAAAACGTTGAACTGTCTGAGGAAAAACAAATGAACTTAAAAATACATATAACTAAATATAATATAAACGAGAAGATAAGCAAATACCTTACTATTACCTTTAAATCTATTGACGACCTTCTCCCTGTTTCCTACAACAATTCTCATGTTCAAAATCGAGTGTTATCGGGCATTCTTTCAAAATAAGCTATTTGCTGTTCCTCCACAACGTAATCGTGTATCCAACGGTTTCCTTTTCGTAAACTACCATCAATGCCATCTTTCCAAACACCTGCCGGAAGATACACTTCCCTCTGTCTCGATCCTGAGTACAAAACTGGAGCTACAATGAGTTCTTCTCCCACAGAAAATTCATCTGTAACAATGTGGCAAGCGGGATCGTTTGGACCCAACATCCACAATGGTCTTATCATGGGAAGTCCAGAATCTAAAGCTTCACTTGCATATTTTTTTAAAAGAGGAGTTACCTACAAAAATCTTGAATTAAATCCCAAACAAGCTCAACATTAAATTAAAATTAAATTTTAGAAATTTCGAATGAACCACTTGTACACCCTTTATGAAACTACTTACCACTTTTTGCCGTAGGGACGTCAAAACTTTGGCCAGTTCTAATACTTTTCCGTCTCCATATTTGCTGGGTAAATGTCTGTACCTTATCACCGGCAAAAATGTGGCCAACTGCAGCCATCTCATATAAAGTTCTTTGTCTGGTAGCAAAACATCAGCTGTTGAATTTATATCAACCTGCGAGTTGTATTCGGAAATTTCATAGTCACCCCCTACAGCACCTGGGATTAAGAAGGGATACCCGGTAATCCCGTAGGTCAACACCGTTGGAATCACCTTCCTTAGACCATCCCAGGAAGACTCAAATTCAGGAAGTGAAACAAACGCTGGAGCCTGAGGTCTTTGGACCGCTCCACTAACACCAAAAATAGGCACATTTCCTTGAAGATTGTTTATGAAAAACGTTTTGTATTGGTCTGGGTTTGTCAGTGGATTTTCGCATTGGTAATAGTGAGGCATGTCGTAAGCGACGCCCAAGTCCAAATAGAAAGCGTCAAATTTGTATTTATTTCGAACAGCTTTTAATTTCCTTAGGAGCCACGGAACTGTTCTGTCATTGGTTACGTCCAAAACACCAGCTGTTTGTATGGATCTGTATCTGGTTAATGCTGGTATACGTTTATCGGTGAACCTCTCCGATATAAGAAGTTGTCTCCTCACGGCTTCCGGAAAACTGGCACTTTCCGTCGAAATAAACGAATGAATCGAAAACACTATCCTGAATCCTCGTCGGTGCATAATGTTGATCGTTTCTTCAAGTGTAGGAAATCGTTCTGTATCGACTTCAAAATCGCCCGGTTGCTTCTGCCAATCGCCGTTCAAAAGAACGTGTCCCTGTTTCAAAAACCCTAACCCTATTACGTCCTCTGTGTAGTTCAAGACTGCTTCTTCGGTAAATTTCTCTTTATTATCGGTTGTTATTTCCCAAAGCGGTTCTGTAACCAACGAATGAATGATGTTCATGTCGTCCTGCTTTAGACCATCCCAAAGTGATTTCTCGGCCAGTAGGGAATGCAATCGGGTCATATTCGGTCCCGTACAAACACTGTAGTTCAAAAATGGAAATGGCGTTATCCTGTTCACGTATGCAAAATCGTCATATTTTGCTTTAAAGCAGAGTTCTTTTGATTTAGGGCCGATATTGATTGCTGTGTACAATGGAACCGAACTATCGACAATAACGGCCGCTCCTTTTGAATTGATGAAGAATCTCTTCAGAACATTTCCCCATTCGTACTTGTCAGTGACTCCAGTGACAAAGGGCGCAAAATTATGAAGACCTTTCTCTAAGGGCCATGCATGTTCAGCCATCTGACCTCCGCCATACCAGTGACCCGTTCTTGGAGAAAGGTCAAAACAGTCCGTTGGAGCTATTTCTTCTGCCAACGAAACCCATTGGAAATTATAGCATTCGGTGTCCGGAAAAAGCCTGAAAGTGTTCATGTAAAGCCTGGCGTGGTTCATCCATTCCAAGCAAATACTTCCGTCGGCTTTCTCGTCGGTACGGAGACAGGGGAAGGCTTTGTTATAATTAAGGGTGGTTCCGAGACGACCCCTCAACACCTCGATACCTTCATTGTTATAAATATTTATTACGCGATCGTTTTGGCTGAACTTAATCTTTTCGAAGTACGCTCTACGAAGAACTTGTTGCTGATAGAGAATGTACGCCAGTCCTACAAGCGCTACTATTGTCAGAAAGAGAAATCCCACGAATGCGCGAATTTTATAATCCTTGGGCTTCCTTTTCTTTGCCGAAGATGGAAACATCTAGGGGGAAATTCAGAAACTATGAATTCAATGTGTGCATGCGTACGTGGAAACGCAATGAAATGGGTGGACAACACAATTTAAACTCCTTGGCAGACACCTACCAGAAATATAGGGTGTGTTCCGAAATATAACCCAACATACTGGCCAGTGCTGATGACGTCATAAATCGACGCCATATTGTACTGGTGTGTCACCATATTGTACTGGTGAGACAAGTGCGACGTAGGGGCAGGGCCGTAGCGATGAGCTCGGGGCCCCGGTGCGGTATTCCGCAAGGGCCCTTCTTAAAATTGATGATCAGAAAAATGTCATTAAAAAAAAATGTCGATAAAACTATTGATTTTGCTGCTATCAAATCGAGAAAAAAAAACCTTTTAGAAAGAGCAGGCACTTGATGTTTGTGCAATGAATTCTATAGTGATGTTTCGGGTGATATAGATTTATGGTCAGCAATTAGTAATTATTTATGGTAGCAATGATAATTATATCAACGGATTTAAGGAAACAAAGAATGTAGAAGTATTCGCGATTTCGAGATGTATGCATTCCATGTAACTACGTACCTGATCAAATATATGGAGTATTGTGACAAAAATTGATATAGAAAAAAGTAAAATAAAAAATTATGATGTTCATTTCATAGTTTGACTCAGCTCATCTCTAACAGCATTGTTTTTTTTTAGAAGTCATTTTTTGAAAACAGAATACTGCTAAGGGGCCCCTCGACTGCGGGGGCCCCGGTGTGCCGCACCGCTTGAACCGGCCTCGCTACGGCCCTGCGTAGCGGTATATCAAACGGGCATGTGTTCATAAGACTTTGAGGAATCTTTTATTGTAAGAAACTTTAATAACTTTTGGAGCAAAATTGTTGTAAACGAGCACAAACACTATCGTCAATATGGCGTCAATATGATGTCAACGCACTGACCAGTATATTTCGGAACGAATCAACAATATGGCGTCGATTCATTACGTCATCCGCACTGGTCGGTGTGCTGGGTTATATTTCGGAACACACCCATAATGAAGAACATGAAGGATTACCTTGTGCTAATTCCAAAGCAAGCTGGTTGACTTCATATTTAAAGCGAACCAATCATGGGATTGAGGGAAAGCGATTGTGAAGTATGAAAAATTGCTTTCAATTTATGAAGCAAGCACAATAGAGGATTGCAAATAAAATTAATACATCCAAACCAAACCAAAAAGCCAGTGCATTTTGTATGTATATGTTGAGATGGATATGACAAAGGGTGAACAAAAACAAAAACGATGACCTAGCAAATTGAGACAACGGTCTCAGTATCAACTTACTTGCATCTTTTCTTTAAGAAGACTAGCTAACGAATTGACAGAAGCCACCGAGTTAGCTGGTGAAGTGCTTCTTGAGTCATCATCGTCAACTGGCGGTTTAAGCATTTTTGCTGGAGGAACTGTCACAGACTTTCGTCTGTAGTTTCTTATGGGAACGCTAAAAATAATAAATTAACTTGGTACTCAAATACCGCAGCAAATATCAATTGTACACAATAAATAAAAATTTTCGTACACGGCATAGTTTTATAATTATAAATAGTACCTACCAGAATTTATTTGTATAAACAACCGCTGGTAATTATTTAGACAATGTAACAAATTTTTATCACCGAATTCGTTATAAATATAGAATATAAACAAAATAAAACCGTTGTGGTCACAAATATTAGCCCATGAGCCACATAAATATTGTATTGTATCTCTCAAATAGGCCCGTAGATTAAAATATTAAAATTTTTCCAAATTTATTTGGGCATAGTACCATAATGATAAATAAAATTCACAAACAAACGAAATTGTTATTGTTGTACAACATTCTTTCAAAATTTGTCGTGATACTATTGATTGGGTTTTTAGCTGAACATTAGATAATAACAAAATAACATTATCTAAACGATTTCTTAATATACAATGGCATACCTAAATGGGTTTTTTAAGTTATAATTAAATTTTAATTCAAAAAAGAGAAGTACCTATCGAATATGGTTTAATTATTTAATAAGTAGCACATAACCATTTTCGGAAACAATAAAATAAAAACACTTTGCTTTATGAATATACATAAATTAAAAAAACAGTCAGTTCTACACACTGTTTTCAACAAATTGGCGATCAAAAACTTATTCACTAACACTCCATACAGACGTTACTGCACAACAATATCGTTTTACTTAAATTAATAGGAAATTAAAAAGTATTTCATTATATTGCAATTTTAGTCACATGCCTGATAAGAACCACGAAAAGAGACGTCTGAACCAATGTCTGAACGAAGATAAAGCGGCGACACGGATTTTTATGTTTTCTTAAGTGGCTATTAACGATGTCTTGAGATCAACTTTATTACATTTAAACAAAAATATATATATACAGTGTACTCTCTCTTAAACGGACATCTTCGGAACTAAAAGAAATCTGTCCGCTTAGTAAGGGTAAGAAATTAAACCAGGGAATATACTATACTTAAACCACTTTCAAAAAAAAAATTTTTATTTTAACTGAGAGATGAGCTTCAAAAAATAAAGTATGGAAAAATATTCTATCAAATATTTCATATATCATGTCAGTGCGGTCTGTCTAATAACGGAAAAAAATTAATAAAAATACGAATTAAAGAAGCAATTAATAATATAAAACCCGCATTCCAATCATAAATTGAAGAAACATTCGAATATTCATTGGAATAAATGTATTTGAAACAATGCGTACGTCAAGGAACAAAAAGAGAAGTTACAATTCAGGGAATTACCGAAAGTGGGTATCAATGTTAACCTGAAATTTAATGTCCGCTTCAGCAAAATTGTTAATTGTTTAATTCGTACGGGGGGATGAAACTAACATTTACTTATCCCCTACACACTAGTAAAAATTAGAAAATAATGGAAAATTTTGTTTGAAGGTTTCTTCGTTTTAAAAAAGAAGCTTTAAAACATTAATGCTCTTGGTTTATCATGATTAATAATTTGTTATCTATGTGTTTATTCATTAATTTCCAATAAATAGTTTTAAAAAATTAAATCTATTTATTAATAACTTTGCATTTCTTATCAAGTATCATCATTAAAACTAAGTCCACAAAGACAAGGGCCTCGTAATGATTTACCCCCCCGGAACCTCGCAATGGTTAAGGCCGCCCCTGTACATCTGGGAGTATAAGTATAAGCGGGAAGGTTTTATTAGGGTTCTTCAACAAGCTATTGGGTTCCTAACACCAATAAGACTACACCTACAGACCCGTTTTCTGTCTGCCTAATAATATCAGTTCATCTGATATTGTACCAGTACGTTCCTGTTCTTGTTATAAGTTTATCGACCTCAAAGAATAGAAAACAAAACAAGTGAAGAAATTATATGATCCAGACAATAACTTTCGCGGATGTTACTATTTAAGAACATTACGTGTATTACTGCCAGTGGCAGATTCTCACTGTGTTTCTCTAATAAGTACAACGTCTAGACCGGAATGAATTGCATATCTATGCGTATTTTCTTGAATAACTACTTAAGTAGGTACTTAATTTTATTTTGTTTTATAATCTTCAAATATTCTCATCGTCAGCGCTTTTAAAAATCTGCTAATGTCTATTATTTCATGTACCTATAAAACAGGCAACAACTTGCAACTAAATTTGTAAGGATGTAATAGGATGTATGTTCGCAACATTATAAAAATTAAAATTTTTAATATTAATCATCAAGGCATATTAAATTAAATATTTATATTTTATAACTTACTGTACGTGAGGCATTTGAACAATTTTATTCTGACTCTTTCTCAATTCTCAAACTTTATTTTTCATCAAATTTATCTGCTAGACTAACTATTTTACTTTCATAAAGTTTTGATTAAACGATTCGATAATGACTAGATTAATAGAAACCTGGATTAATTTTATCTCTTTCAGTTTAAAATCAAATTAATAAAGATTAATAAGAATTGACTTGTTAAAAGTGTGCTATATCTTGCGTTTAAAATCATAAATAATGAATTTAATGCTAAAAAAAGTTCTTTTTCCATTAAAAAATTACGCCCGATTTGGTTTATAAATATATATTAATTTTGTAATTCTGTATTATCACTTGTCCTAGTTTGTTCAACACAGAACAGAACTCTTTTTATGAATAGTGCAAATTGATATCATTAAATGCAGATTTTTACTCAAAAATTTAAATATAATGTATAAAAGCTTAAATAGGCAACTTTTTATACACACATATTTTCATTTCCGTGGAAATTTCGTATCTTAAAAGCTGTTATTCATGGGGCGATGGTGGTGTAATGGTCAGCATAGTTGCCTTCCAAGCAGTTGATCCGGGTTCGATTCCCGGCCATCGCACTGATTCTTTTTATTTTCAACATTGTACTGTTTTTTGTTTAAACAAAGTAGAAAGATTACAACGACACATTATATATATATATTAATATTATGAATGCGAATATGAGTTTGTTTATTTGTTACGATTTCACGCCTTAACTACTTAGCCGATCATCAAGAAATTTTGTACATACATTGTCAGGGGTACAAAAAAGGACATAGGGTACCTTTTTTCCAGAAAAAGGAATACGATTTTCGAGGGACAGAAAAATTAGTTTTATTAATCCTTGTCACGTATTTAGAACACCAACGCGAGAGAAGCCGCGGTTAAAACCTAGCAAGATGATAAGGATAACAATTTTAATCGCCATGGTGTGATGTTCTGATATAAATCGTCGGAAACTAACAAAAAATTAATAACGGCTTCTATTGTATAAATAAATAAACGGGTGTTATTTATACATTTGTTAAATTATTAAAAACGAAACGTAAGAAATAGAAAATGAATTGTTACGTAATCGTTACGATCTCAATTTTCATTTGATTAGAATTGAATTAAATTAAATTATAATTAAACAATTTAAAAACATTAAATAATTTACAGTAGTGACTTATCACAAATAATCAAATGGAAGACAAATTTAATAAGATTTATAAAACCCAGAAATGTTAGTACATAAAAACCAAATTAATTAATACTTACGCTTTCTGTTTACGACAAAATTAATAAAGTTTTAGGTTAATTGAAATCCTAAACAACGATCAATTAATTTTTAATATAAGTCGATTTCAGGCACTTAAAAAACAAAATCTGAAATAAATTAAATACTGAATATATTATAATCATTGCTTTGGAGCTATTTATTTATGAAACGTTTAAACTAGGTAAAAAGTTACTAAATATTATCTGTTAGTGTTAGATAAGAACTAATTTTTATAAAGTTTGTAAAATCTGCATCCTTTAAAGTGGTTTCAAAATTGATTTTTCCAGACAATGCAACTTAAATTTTTTGAGTGAAATATATTAAATAATTAGATTAATCAATGACGTTGTAGAGCCGCTTGCAGATGAAGATTTCAAACAACAAAAATATTAAATATGATTGACAGATATATTATTTTTCATTAAAGGGATCAAATACATTTAATTATTTTTTAACGAAAAAAGAATCATAATCTTATCATTAAGCTGGAAAATCTCTATTCTTATTTCTGTAAACGTAAACGTATGCGTTCTCAAATTAATTTTAATGGTTTTTTAATTAAAATTGGTTTAGTTACCGAAAGTAGAAAAGAATAAAACTGTACTTACGCAACAAGTTATGATAAAATAAAAATTCTTCCGCGTTTTCAAGTCGCATACAACGAAGTCCAAAAACTAAGCCCGGTACCCTGATGAAATTCGACCGAGAGTTTGCGATTATCTTATTGAAATGCCAGACCCCGCCGACTGTTTCAAAGCATTGAATAAATTGCAATTTCCTACATCTATTTTATTGCAACAAATGAGAGCAAGCCTTACAACATTGGTAATGGCACAGGAACTTCCAAAATTGGCGTTTGTTCAACTTCTAAACACTTGTAACGTATTCGTTAATTGTGTTGTGCCAGACGTTTCGAAAAGTCTCGCAAATGCAACATTTTTTTTTAGGATTTCGTACCTCAAAAAGAAAAATGGAACCATTATAGGATCCCTTCGTTGTCCGTCTGTCTGACCAGTAGCGTAACGTGGGGATGAGAGGGAGCAAAGGGGCCATGGTCCCCAGGCGGCGCGGAGGTAAGGGCGGCATTCGATATTAAATAGAATCAGATCCACCTCGCAATAATGTTAAATGCCCAAATTTCTTAGTATTTGTACCAATTTTTATTAATTTGCATCATGCAACAAATATTATCGTCTAGATTCGTAAAAATTCCAAGATTTTTGTGTGAAAAGTAATGTAAAAACGGAATTTTTTGAAGTTCGAATGGTCAAACCCTAACGGTTCACATTATGTTAAGGACGAAGGCGTAGAAAAACATACCAAAAAGCAGAAATACGTATCGTCTGGTGGACTACAGATTTCGCCTTTGTATTGTAAACAAGACACTTTTATATTCCATTTACATTTAGCACTCCACAATATTAAATTTCATACAGCAAAATTATGCACAATTATCCAAACTTTAAAATATAAGAACAAAGGCTTTCACGGCCGGAATCCATACTAGAATGAAAATTCGGGCTATAGGGCCGTGGTCTAAGTGATTTCACTTGAAACTATGAAACTTTAAAACATTGCAAAGGTATGGAAAGAATACATATACTCCCAGCGACAATAAAATACTGACGATCAGGCTATTTGAAGAACCGAAACCTTTACAATTCTCCATAAATCCTCAGATGAATCCTCAAAATCCACTTGCTATTCTGAATTATGTATGTAAATGAAGTAAGTTATGTGAGGCAAATGCAAATGCAGATGCTTAATTTTACGTTTGTTCCTATTAATTATGGTAAATTAACACATTTTGAATTGAAATTAATTATTATATGGATAAAAGCACAAAACACAAGAAACTCCACTTTTAGAAGCCATTCAAGTATTACGTAAACTAAATTTTAGTAATTTTAACCTCCCCCAGCAAAAGAAAGCAAAATTCTTACCCCCCCCCCTATGCATACGTAAGCATTGGTACCTGCATATTTTCTTAAAATCTTTTTATCTTAACCATAAAACACTTCGTGAGAGCCGGCGAGTGTTATTAGTTATTTTGGGAAATCCCTGAACGTCCGTTTTGCTTTCGGACATAGACAAATAGGGTTGTCATATTTCTTCAAACAAGAATCTACCCAGTTTTGCAGAAAAATCATAAAAATAAATAAATAAATAGTATTGATATAATAACCAACTGGACTACCGTCTCTATATCATAAAAACAAACAAAGAAAATAGGAAGGGCGGTAAATGTAGGATTCGCCCCGGGTGTCAAGACAGTTTTTGTCAGAAACACGCGGAGGCACCAAGTGGAAATTAACATCAAATACTCAAGACTACAATGCTTTGGAGCAATGAAAAAATGAAACTTCCAAATCAACGCAATCAAAAGATACAGCCGTTTATGTCATTACGAAATTTTGTATACACATTGTCAGGGGTACAGAAAAGGATATAGAGTACTGTTCCCAAGTGCTACAAAAAAATTGTTTTATGTGATCGTCAAAGATCGATCGTCGTATTTGGCACATCAACGCGAGCGAAGCCGCGGCCAAAACCTAGTATGGAACGGGTGAATATCAATAGACATAAACTAATGATTTAATGAAACATAGTTAAATTGTTATCATTCGTTCGAGTACCATAGGTTATTTAAGAAACGAAGTCATAAGGTTAATAGCAGTTATACAAGCAAATACTGCATCAAGATCAAAGCCCGTTATATAGTATATGATATACAGTAGGTTCATTCCTTCGATTTACCTGAAATATCGACATTTGTTTGCAGATCATCATAAATTAATTTTATGTGCGCTGAAGTTGTTATAAATTTGTATTGTATCTGTATTGATTGCACAACTACACCATTTATACTAGTTTATTTATAATTATTGTTTTCGTGAAACAAAAAAACATACTAAGTGTATGATTAGCAATAAGAATATAGTAAAATAATTGTATTATAGCAGTACGCCGTTTCGTAAGAAGACGTCAGAAAATTAATTTGTATATACATAAGCATATTATAAATAAATATGTAAGAAAATAAATGGTATAGGCGACAAAACATTTTGGCAATAGATAGATAATGATGAAAAAAAATATGGACAACAGCATATGCGAATGAAATAGCTTTGATTGCAACAAAGCTTTTGGAAAGGTAAGGGAAAGAGATAAAACAGATGAGTTAGAAGGGAATAGATATATTAGGGTTAAAAAGTATTCATATTTACACATTTACGATATATGATGGGAGAAAACATAAAGTGATGAAGTAACAAAAAGTAAGTAAGTAACTATGGGAACTTTGTGTGGGAATGGGGTGACTAGGAAAGCAGATTACTGCTATTTAACGGGGTAATAATGAATATAGTTTTCCATGATATGGAAATATAAAGTTAGGCAGAAAATAATCAAGTGGAAAGTATATACAAAAAATATTTAAAGTGAATGTTAAATTTAGATGGAAATACTCCCGAAAGATGGTACAAGAGTCTATAAAAAGTGTGAAAAATTATGAGGGAAATTGGAAAGTTTGGAAGAAGGTGGGACAAATAAATACAATGAGGAAAGAGATCGAAAATTAGGAAAGATAAAGATAGATAGGAATGTAGGGAAATGGTCAGGTAATAGGTAGACTTAGGTGAGGACTTAAGTAAAACAGAAGACTGAAGATACGTAGTAGGCTCGTTATTGATGTAAGATGTGGATTTTGTACCGAAATGTTTGGGAAATGAAACTGTCTACTTTGATTATGAATATTAAAAAACTAAGAATCATATCTTCCCAAAAATTACTAGGTACAATGTGATAATATTTCGTCTTAAACTAATGATTTTTCTATAGTAATATAAAAATAGCTGAAACAATTTTTTTTTTATTCGTCAACTTTATTTTTGATTTTATGTCTACATATTGAAATGGACGTCTTTAAAATTACTCTCCGCTTTAATTCGTCTAAATTGTAATGACAAAGTATGGCAAAAAATTAGACGAGGCAAGGCACAGAAATGTCACTAGTAAAAAATCAGGTAAATGAGAGTTCAACTCTTACGTGTGTGTTTTGCATAAACGACAATTTGTAGTTCAAAGAAAAATATAATTTTTTTAATGTAGTAATTAAGTAAACTTCGTGAAACTATCCCTCTATTAATAATTTCAGTTTTAATACTTCAGGAATATTGTATATGCTGCATGGAGAGAAAAATGTTTTTGATACGGTTTCTTTCAGCCAAAATTTATGGCTTCGCAAACATTATTGTAATTTGCTTCATACTCAATACATTTTTTTGAATACATAAATAATCATAAACTAAATATTTACTGAAATATCAAAAAACTATATTGTGGTACCTCTTCTTGAATAAATACTGTGAAAGGTTAACACACTGTGACATTGTACTTTCATACAAATTGATAGAAAAATGAATCAAGGTCTGAATATAGAATACAGTACTATTGAAAAGTCATAAATCATCTCATTCCTTATTGTTTATAGTACAGTCTAAGGAAATATTTTCAAACATGTAATTTATAATTTGTTCACACTTGTATAAAAATATTTAATGGCGAAGGCTCATAAAAAAACGCCAAAATAATTTATTGATAAGCTATTGGAGTAAAACTTCAAAATTTGTATGAAGTATGAAATTTTTTCGGTTAATTTAAATTAAAAGTCACCTTACCCTTTATTAATAGGTGTCGTTTCGTCATCACTTGCGTCGATATTTCCGAATTCACTGCTATTCATTGATACCTGGGAAAAAAAATGACATTTATGTTTCATTTTTATTTAGCGGATCATTCAAAATAACTCACGGGTAGCAACTTTGAAGAATAACATGGCGTCAGAACCCCTAACTTAAGTGATTTTGCAAAATACAAATAAAAATGCGTAGACATGACAATTACAGTCACAGAAAACGAATGGTTTTAACTTCACAAAGTTTTCCTTCTTTTCCAAAAATAATCACACTCAAATTTGTTTGTCATACTAAAAATGCGATTGAACTGAATGAAAATTTAGATAGAAACATTTGTAAACAATGGATAAAGCGTACACGCGATGGAATACTTATAAATAAATTTGTTATCGTATGTAAATTGTAATTTTACATGTAAATGTTAGGCATTGAGAAAATATCTTTATAATAAAATGATAATTGCTGATTATTCCAGAATAGAACTATGCGAATCATTCGATATGACTAATAACATTATTCGATTCGTTTTCTTACCACCTAAAGTTGATGACGATTAAAATCTGTTCAATTTGTTATTGCTTGTCAACTATAGTTACGAAGTAAAAAATAATTCGAAACAATCGAATAATTCGAAAACAAAAACGAACGATTCGACTCGATTACTAATCGCATAGCATTATTACGGACGTAGTTAATAACTGTTTTTAATCTAATTGTAACAATAACATTACGATTCAATTGACTCTTCATCGTCTTCATATAATATAAAAGTTTTTATGCCCCTATTTGGCATAAGTGTAATTAATAAGGTGTAATAATGTTAATGAGTTATCATTCTATATCCTTCCCAAGAAAGCTTTTTGCCTCCAGAACCAAAACCATGACAATTTTAAATCAGAAATATACATAAATTTCAAATAATGACAGTATGTTGCCATCTATAGATATTTGCTTTTAACTATTATAATAATTAATTCGTTTCTGTCTAATAAATTATTATCTATACTAATACTATAAAAAAACCGTAAAGTGTGCACGTTTGAATATGGATGGTAACCTTCGAAAGTACTCATCATATTTCAAAAAATACTTTATCAAAATTTAAGACAGATACAGGGTGTGTAACACAAGTAAGTACCGAGCTTTGGAATGTGTAATCTAGATGCAATAAACAATTACAATAATTTACAACTTGAAGCCGGTCCTGTGCGTGAATTGGCAACCGAATAGCGTAGTGCGATAAAAACTTTGCAGTTGCATGGATGGAGAATGTAAACATTGCAGATTATCGAATCTCTAGGATAAACATAACAAATTTAGTACTACACATAATGTTTAAACTGACAACATTAAATAAGTAAATTAAATGTAGCACTATGTAAATGCACGAATACAAGAAAAAGAACAAATGTAAGCTGATGCTGGTAAATACCAGCTGATTGAGTGCAGCCTTGCGGATCGTATTTCTTTGCCAGGTCCGGAATTTAATTTACTAATTTTATACAGCTCCATCACGTCTTGTAAGCCCGGCACTTATTTTAGTTTCACCTGTATCTGTATTTAATTAGATTATAGTATGTATATTCTTATTAAACCACTAAGGACTATGAAGAATGATGATTAGGATATTTACCTCAGGGGATGTAATTTCCACTTGTTTTTTTAAGAATTCCATATCGTCAAGATTAGGTAAAGAAATACTGTTTTTCCTAGGTAATCTTCTAGGATGACTGATTTCCGATAAAGGTTTAATATCATCCGCGTCTTTCGGACCATTTTCTTTACTATCAACTGTTATTTCGTTTAAATCGTTCGATGTATCACCTGAACCTGAATGATCCTTTCTTTTATTTTCACCAGGTCCAGAACTTTCGCTGAGCCCATTTAACGTAGAAACGCTTGGAGCATTTACAATAATTTCTGGTATTTCTGCAGAAGGGATATTATTTTTTCTTCGGGGTACACAACCACCGTTTCGCGTTTGGTTTTCTGCCATTTTGACAGAACTTTATATTAGCTGTGTAAATTAAAAATTAGACATTAGACAACTTTTACTTTCCATGTCACAAATTCCGTACTCAAAATCGTTGTAATTAGCACTAACAGTACCACACGGGACACGACTTATCAGCATTCCAATTGCTATTGATAATAAGTAATCCACTTCATGTGACGAAGATTATTTTTTTTAAGTATATACAGGTAGTTGCTTTTTTTAGTAACGACAGTTTTTTGTTGATGCAACTTTGAAAAGTTGCCTTCACTTTTGACAAATCAATGCTAATTTAAACATTCCAAAACATACAATAATATCACGATTTGAATAAGTTTCTAGGTATATTATTACCAAATTACTTAAAAGCAAATTTTTTAGACTTTGAGATGTCTTAAAACTTTTAGTGCAACCTCCTTTCTTACCTACCTTATCATTTTTGATATCTACCTACTTGAAATCATAAAACATAAAATATATTTTTTTTAACTGGAAATAAACTTGATTAAAATATGGATTTATTTATGAGTTTTGAATCACAAATCATAAACGATTGTTTTTGAAGTCGTAAAATACGTGATGCACTTAGACAGGATCAATGATAAAATTGAAAAATAACATCAATAAGAACATTAATTTTATCGAATTAAAATAGAAAACATACTCCTTTTTATAATGATCAAATTTTCCAGAAAACTACTCATCTTTAACTGTTTGTTTATAAATTATTTTTCAACGAAATAAATGAGAAAAAAAATTACTTCCTTGAAAGGCTTTTGGTATTGAAAACAGACCAGCGTCTACTAATGNAGTAGTGGTACTAAAATACATGACGTTTATGAATGATGTTTAATGTTTGATGAAATCCTATGATAGCAAGGTGTTATCATGGAAAATGCTAAGAATATATGGTAACAAGGTGTTACCACAAAAAATACCAAAAATTACGTGTTGATAGATCACAATATTAAGTAGTATTGTAAGTAAAATAAAATTAATTTAAGGAACGTAAAGTTGTGGTGTGAAAATGCATGACGTTTATGAAAGGTGTTCAAGGCTTGATGAAATCCTATGATAGCAAGGTGTTATCATAGAAAATGCTAAGAATATATGGTAACAAGGTGTTACCACAAAAAATACCAATTAAAGATAGATCATAGTGTTAAGTAGTATTATAATTAAAATAAAATTAATCTAACTAATGAAAATGAGTAGTACTAATGAAAGTACTGCTTTATGAAGTTTATGAAAGGTGTTTAATGTTTAATGAAATTCTATAATAGCAAGGGCTTTCATAGAAATTCTATGAACATGTGATAATAAAGTATTACCACTCAAGTAACTAAATAAATTACCTGTTCATTGATAAGTATTAAAAAGAGTGTTCCATGTAATTAACATAAAATTAATCTAAGTAATATGAATGTGTAATACAAATTAATAAAACCTAGGATGTTTAAGAAATAAGATAGCAAAATACCATCAAAGTGCTACCATAATAACATAAATAAAACCACAAATCCATAACAAAATATTTTTTGTTTAAGATGAATAAATAAAATTAAAAATTACAACGGTTAAGTAGAAATGATTACTAAACAAACAGTAACAAAGTAATTTAAATTAAAAATTACCATTGCAAAGTATGAATGCGACATCTTTAATGTTGTGGTTTTAGATTAATAGAAAATTTTAAATTAAATGGTCCCATATATATGAACAAATTTCAGATTTGATTAGCAAATTTCAGAATTGATTAGAAAGTGTACATCCTTACCGTTAGAAAAGTGACCAATGAAATAATTATAAAATTTTTTTTAAACACAAAAAAAAAATGAATTGTATTTAACTGCTTTGTTCGCCAAAATTATTTAGCATCTTTAATCTTGGTACAATAACCATGTAATTATTTTACCTAAAAGTACTAAATACTTACCACATTTTAAGCCATATTTATTCCTAAAATATTAATCACATATATTTAGTTTTCGTAAGTGTATAATTGACAATTAAAGAAAAATTTACATTTTTGTTTTTTCCAAGTTCAAAAATTAGTTACGTTATGCTAGTAATCATTTGAAACATGGTTTACTAAGAAATATTAATACAATAGTAGTTTACGTAACACGTAGTAATCAGTTTTACTACTCATTTTATTTCCTCAGTTTAGAAATCGTTAATTTTTTATATTTGTTCTTCGCTTTAATACCATACGCAAATATTGTTATTAACGCTCATAAAAAAACTTTGCATAATCTGAAACAACTGTGACCGTTTTATCACCACTGATACCAACAAAAGAAAAGTTGGTTATGAAATAATTATACAATCATCAAGCAACACCGTTATATACTTAAAATTTTAAATTACTGAACATTAAGAAACAAATTAAAGATAAAGTAAAGAAATTGGAAGAACTGGATAAGAGCGATAAAAAAAGGCATAAGGAAATATTTAGAATAGGAAAGGACAACTTAAAAGAAGAAGTGAAAGAGTTGGTATTGGAAGATTTGGAAATAGAAAATTGTGTGGAGAAACATGTAGAAGAACAGAAGAAATGAATAAGGAGAATGGAAATAGAATTAGAAAAGAAAAGAGAATAAAAGAATAAAAGAAGTGAAACGTAATAATTTTTGGAATAGAGTTAGACAGGAACAAGGAAAAGAAGGAATTGGGGAGAATAATAAAAGAGAAGATGGGATTGAAGGTGGAGGTATGGAAGCTTCAGAGGAAAATATATGAGGTATATACGGAGAAGTGTGAAGATAAGATACAAATAATTAGAAATGGTAAAGAGAACAGAGGGAAGAATACAGAAGATGCTAGAGAGAAAGGTAAAACAGGAGAGAAGACAATCAACGTTGGATATAAGAAAATAATAATAGATGGAGTGATATGGGTATGGAATGAAGAAGTGGAAGAACTAGTAAAAAAAAGGTAGGAAAATGGGCATTTCGTAGGGAAGAGGTGTGTAAGCAGAGAAGAAGATGGAAGAAAAGATTAAAGAATATTAAGGGGTTAGCTCGGAACATGACAGGGATAAAGAATAAAGATAATACTGTTTTGGGTTTTATGGGGGAACACGGCATAGTACAATTAAGCGAAACATGGAATAAGTATGTGTAACCAAAAGTTATAATAAAGTTACTATTGTTAGTATATTATGGAGTATTTTCTTCTAGTGCTAATTAGAACGATATATTATAAGGTCATTTTCTCTTTAATATCAATTCGAAATAAAAAGTTTCGTGAAAAATTTGAAACNAGAAGTAAGTAGATACTTAACATGATAAATCTAAAATATTATCAATGATGTATCACCACTAACAATGTTGATATTAACAAGTTAATAACTAAGATGCTTGGTTTTGTAGATAACAAATCCTCAGTTAATGGAATTAATTAGAAGAAAAGTGAAGTTGAATCAACCCTATTGTGGTATATTTCTCAAAAAGAATGAAGAAAATGAGTCAGAAGTA
The DNA here is from genome assembly GCF_000699045.2 of Agrilus planipennis. Classification (NCBI taxonomy): domain Eukaryota; kingdom Metazoa; phylum Arthropoda; class Insecta; order Coleoptera; family Buprestidae; genus Agrilus; species Agrilus planipennis. Next base: position 105,817 of record NW_020438913.1, on the reverse strand, counting down.
GTTAGTAACTTGAATGATATCTATAAAGTGGGTGTATTTGCACAAATCCATGAAATGCAAGACTTGGGAGATCGAATAAGACTTGTAGTAATGGCCCATCGAAGAATTCAAATTACAGGGCAACTATTTGAATTTGATGATGACCCTCCTCCTAAAGGTACATCCATTTATAAATATTTTCATATTGCAAGAAAAATACCAGTGTTACATGAAACCATTTAATTTTAAAGATAAATTATAAAATGTGCACTGCAAACAGTACATCTACATTATTTTTGTATTTCATTGTCAACTAAACAAAACTAATGTTTTTAATGAAAACCCTAGAGAATTTAAACCTTCCTTTATCTCTCAATCCCACTACAAAGTCAGTTGGGTCTCTGATGTAGAAATTTCAGAATCCAATTCAATTTCGTGAAAAATTTGAAAAACGACTGTTTTAAATTCTTTCAATTCGTCCGTGTAAGTAAAAAAATGGTAACAGTCCCAATTACGCACCTGACAGACAATTTAAATCTGTATTAATTATAAAAATGAAAAGCTCACCGTTAATTTTTAATTCACTAAATTAAAACTTTGAAGTGTAGCATTAGATAGTAATCGCCCACCAGCTTATTAGATACTTTAGATTTAGTTTACTTGGACCATCAGGCACATCCTTTCTTTCGGTTAATTATCATAAAACAATTAATATGTATTCAAGATTACACTGTTTACATCACACAGTCGGCACTCTGTCATTAAAATTTATTGCACCGCGAAACTTTTATTAGGTTTAATTATTATTAGTATTATTATATTGGAACACACAAATCACCTCAGCGCCTACGTAAATGGTTGCAATGGATAAAATGCAAATTTGAAAAAAATTATACGCCCAAAATAAGTTTTTTTTTAGAATGCAAAAATCATTCCATCCGCTCTGACGTTAACAACATTACTTACTTACATAAATTACAACAATTTTACGCCAGTATGAATCAGATAAACGCCGACTTAATTGTTATCAACTCTTTTAAGAAACAACTAAATAAGCATTAATTTGCTTGCTTGCTTGCTGTTGTACACACAAATATAAATTACATATACATTATACAAGTTAATATTTCAAATGTGATAATTATGCGATCATGAGCGCGTCCTAAATATTTAAGTAACAAATATTAGCGATGTTTTCTCATATGATTCGTATGACTTTGTTAATTAGTCTTTCACAACTATAAAAGAACTCTTTGTGTGACGCACAAACGCCATATGCCTTCTTTTGTTGATATTTCTAATTAAATGGAGTACATAATCTAGAAGGATATACAAGATAATTATAATATCGATTTTAAGGATTAACTATAATCTACTTCATGGTCGCCGATCGCTATATTTCAGATTTTTATGGAACATGCGTGACGGTGCAGTCAATTCAAAGTATATTAAATATTAATATTCAGTTAGTAATATGATGACACTCAAAAAATTATAAAATTTAAATTATCGATTAGATTAAGGTGAAATTTTTATTTTAAACAATGCTAATATGTATTATACTTCACAAAAAGCGAAAAAACATTAACTTGCATAGAAATATCAAGAAATTCTAAAGAGAACCAGGCAAACCTTAGTGAAATAGTAATTCGCCCTTTTTAATGTTCCGCCCAAAATTTACAAACTTAAGATTAACGCCTTCCCGCTCTAAATTTAAATATATATATATGTACATGATTCGAAATACGATTTGGTGGACACTTGCAAATTCAGAGACCATAATCTAGCCACTATTAAAATCAGGCATTTGTCATTTGTTGTCATCATAGACATAGACGACATTCATCATTCTACTCTATAGGTGTTGTCATTGATGGATTTTTGTTACCAGTTTAAAAAACGGGATGTTTTTCTTTTTTGTAAATAATTAACTATATAATAACAGCCGAAACAGCATTAAGAAAAAATGATTCTCGCAAATTCATTGTGGAAATCTCATGTAGTGCGGCATTGTCAGCAATTTATTCGCTTACGAAGAGGTTATCATGCCAGTGTTTCATCTATTCTAACCACACTTTCTAGAAATTCTAATGTTTCGGACAAAGTTCAGTTAAGAAATACTTATTATATTAAGTCCACTGGAAGATCTAGTAATTTATTTCAATGGGATAAAGGAGTTCAAGTTTGTTCGATAGGTTACAGATTTTATGTAAATAAGGGTACTGAAGAGGGCCCCCCTCAAGATGAATACGATGCACAACCACATTTACCAGCAACTGTTGCTGTTCCCGAAGTGTGGCCACATCTTCCTGTCATTGCCATTAGTAGAAATATTGTATTTCCTAGATTTATTAAGCTAATAGAAGTAAGTAGATACTTAACATGATAAATCTAAAATATTATCAATGATGTATCACCACTAACAATGTTGATATTAACAAGTTAATAACTAAGATGCTTGGTTTTGTAGATAACAAATCCTCAGTTAATGGAATTAATTAGAAGAAAAGTGAAGTTGAATCAACCCTATTGTGGTATATTTCTCAAAAAGAATGAAGAAAATGAGTCAGAAGTAGTTAGTAACTTGAATGATATCTATAAAGTGGGTGTATTTGCACAAATCCATGAAATGCAAGACTTGGGAGATCGAATAAGACTTGTAGTAATGGCCCATCGAAGAATTCAAATTACAGGGCAACTATTTGAATTTGATGATGACCCTCCTCCTAAAGGTACATCCATTTATAAATATTTTCATATTGCAAGAAAAATACCAGTGTTACATGAAACCATTTAATTTTAAAGATAAATTATAAAATGTGCACTGCAAACAGTACATCTACATTATTTTTGTATTTCATTGTCAACTAAACAAAACTAATGTTTTTAATGAAAACCCTAGAGAATTTAAACCTTCCTTTATCTCTCAATCCCACTACAAAGTCAGTTGGGTCTCTGATGTAGAAATTTCAGAATCCAATTCAACTTTTTTGTTCTCCAGAAATGAAACTCAACTTTCCTCTTTTTAAAACAACATTGAACGTATTTGTAGAGGAAAACGAGGAAAAGGGGAGGCGCAACAGGCGAAAGAAATCAATAGCGCCGACAGTAAAATCTGCAGAAACTGAAAAGAAAGTCACTGAAACTGAAAAAAGGGAAAGTGAAGAAAAAGTCAGCAAAGAAGCGAAACCAGAGCCAGTACTTATGGTTGAAGTAGAAAACATTATACACAACAAATTTAGACAAAATGAAGAAGTTAAAGCATTAACGCAGGAAGTTATCAAAACAATAAGGGATATAATTAGTTTAAATCCATTATATAGAGATAGTTTACAACAAATGATGCATCAAGGACAAAGAGTTGTTGATAATCCCGTATACTTAAGTGATTTAGGAGCTGCATTAACAGCAGCTGAACCCCATGAACTTCAAGAAGTCTTAGAAGAATTAGATGTAAGCTTCATTTTTAAATCTTTAACTGCGTTTGTCATTTCAAAATAATTTATTTTTAGATTCCAAAAAGGCTGATGCTCACCTTGTCTTTATTAAAAAAAGAATATGAACTTTCAAAATTACAGCAAAAAATTGGTCGAGAAGTTGAAGAGAAAGTTAAACAGCATCACAGAAAATACATTTTACAGGAGCAACTTAAGGTAATTTGAAATAATTTCTAATTTAATTTATTGCGTAAATCTGTTCGTTTTTTTATAGGTGATAAAAAAGGAACTTGGTTTAGAAAAAGAAGACAAAGATGCCATAGCAGAGAAATTTAAAGAACGTATCAAAAACAAAACCCTACCAAAAGCTGTACAAACTGTAATTGAAGAGGAACTAAGCAAACTTAGCTTTTTGGAAAATCACAGTTCAGAATTTAAGTAATTATAAAGATTTCCAGTAATTATTTTTGAATAAATGGAATGATAAATTTTATTTTTAGCGTTACTCGAAATTATTTGGACTGGTTGACTTCTATTCCATGGGGTGTTAGAACTGAAGAGAATTTAAACATTGAACGTGCAAAAGAAATTCTAGAAGAGGACCATTACGGAATGGAAGATATTAAAAAACGTATTTTAGAATTTATAGCAGTCAGTCAGCTGAAAGGAAGCACACAAGGGAAAATTCTTTGTTTTCATGGACCACCAGGAGTTGGTAAAACGAGTATAGGTAAGATAACTTAAATTTACACAGTAAATTTTTATACTAATTTGATTTACTTTCACTAGCTAGATCCATAGCGAGGGCCCTTAATCGCGAATATTTCAGGTTTTCTGTGGGGGGGATGACCGACGTAGCAGAAATAAAGGGTCATCGGAGAACATATGTGGGCGCCATGCCAGGAAAAGTTATTCAATGCTTGAAAAAAACTCGGACCGAAAATCCTCTTGTTCTGATAGATGAAGTTGACAAAATAGGAAAGTAAGAAACATTTTCTTTTAATTGAAGCTAATTATTTATCAATGACATGTTTGTAATTATTCTAGGGGATATCAAGGAGACCCTAGTTCAGCATTACTAGAACTTTTAGACCCAGAACAAAATGCTAACTTCCTGGATCATTATTTGGATGTCCCAGTTGATTTATCGAAAATTTTATTCATTTGTACGGCAAACGTCACCGAGACCATTCCAGAGCCTCTAAGAGACCGAATGGAGATGATAGAAATGTCCGGTTATGTAGCAGAAGAAAAATTGGCGATCGCAAAACAATATCTAGTACCGCAGGTAAAATCCTTATCAGTTTGTGAAACTAAAAAAGGGCATAATATAACTTAATTAAATTGGTTACAAATCCTAAAATATATTGTCTAATATAAAATTAATTCTTTTAGGCGATGAAGGACAGTGGTCTCAAGGATAGCAACATTAAAATTGATGATAGTGCACTAACTCTGCTGATTAAAAATTATTGCCGAGAATCTGGAGTTAGGAACTTACAAAAACACATCGAAAAGGTAAGAAAATAATGTATAAGTATTTGGCTAAATACACTATGTAATACGCTTTTTATGTTTATTTAAATAGGTAGTACGAAAGGTGGCGTATAAAATAGTTAAAGACGAAACCAAGTTTGTGGAGGTTACAAAGGATAATTTGCAAACATTCGTGGGCAAACCAATGTTCACTCAAGAACGTATNTTACTAAGAAATATTAATACAATAGTAGTTTACGTAACACGTAGTAATCAGTTTTACTACTCATTTTATTTCCTCAGTTTCGAAATCGTTAATTTTTTATATTTGTTCTTCGCTTTAATACCATACGCAAATATTGTTATTAACGCTCATAAAAAAACTTTGCATAATCTGAAACAACTGTGACCGTTTTATCACCACTGATACCAACAAAAGAAAAGTTGGTTATGAAATAATTATACAATCATCAAGCAACACCGTTATATACTTAAAATTTTAAATTACTGAACATTAAGAAACAAATTAAAGATAAAGTAAAGAAATTGGAAGAACTGGATAAGAGCGATAAAAAAAGGCATAAGGAAATATTTAGAATAGGAAAGGACAACTTAAAAGAAGAAGTGAAAGAGTTGGTATTGGAAGATTTGGAAATAGAAAATTGTGTGGAGAAACATGTAGAAGAACAGAAGAAATGAATAAGGAGAATGGAAATAGAATTAGAAAAGAAAAGAGAATAAAAGAATAAAAGAAGTGAAACGTAATAATTTTTGGAATAGAGTTAGACAGGAACAAGGAAAAGAAGGAATTGGGGAGAATAATAAAAGAGAAGATGGGATTGAAGGTGGAGGTATGGAAGCTTCAGAGGAAAATATATGAGGTATATACGGAGAAGTGTGAAGATAAGATACAAATAATTAGAAATGGTAAAGAGAACAGAGGGAAGAATACAGAAGATGCTAGAGAGAAAGGTAAAACAGGAGAGAAGACAATCAACGTTGGATATAAGAAAATAATAATAGATGGAGTGATATGGGTATGGAATGAAGAAGTGGAAGAACTAGTAAAAAAAAGGTAGGAAAATGGGCATTTCGTAGGGAAGAGGTGTGTAAGCAGAGAAGAAGATGGAAGAAAAGATTAAAGAATATTAAGGGGTTAGCTCGGAACATGACAGGGATAAAGAATAAAGATAATACTGTTTTGGGTTTTATGGGGGAACACGGCATAGTACAATTAAGCGAAACATGGAATAAGTATGTGTAACCAAAAGTTATAATAAAGTTACTATTGTTAGTATATTATGGAGTATTTTCTTCTAGTGCTAATTAGAACGATATATTATAAGGTCATTTTCTCTTTAATATCAATTCGAAATAAAAAGTTTCGTGAAAAATTTGAAAAACGACTGTTTTAAATTCTTTCAATTCGTCCGTGTAAGTAAAAAAATGGTAACAGTCCCAATTACGCACCTGACAGACAATTTAAATCTGTATTAATTATAAAAATGAAAAGCTCACCGTTAATTTTTAATTCACTAAATTAAAACTTTGAAGTGTAGCATTAGATAGTAATCGCCCACCAGCTTATTAGATACTTTAGATTTAGTTTACTTGGACCATCAGGCACATCCTTTCTTTCGGTTAATTATCATAAAACAATTAATATGTATTCAAGATTACACTGTTTACATCACACAGTCGGCACTCTGTCATTAAAATTTATTGCACCGCGAAACTTTTATTAGGTTTAATTATTATTAGTATTATTATATTGGAACACACAAATCACCTCAGCGCCTACGTAAATGGTTGCAATGGATAAAATGCAAATTTGAAAAAAATTATACGCCCAAAATAAGTTTTTTTTTAGAATGCAAAAATCATTCCATCCGCTCTGACGTTAACAACATTACTTACTTACATAAATTACAACAATTTTACGCCAGTATGAATCAGATAAACGCCGACTTAATTGTTATCAACTCTTTTAAGAAACAACTAAATAAGCATTAATTTGCTTGCTTGCTTGCTGTTGTACACACAAATATAAATTACATATACATTATACAAGTTAATATTTCAAATGTGATAATTATGCGATCATGAGCGCGTCCTAAATATTTAAGTAACAAATATTAGCGATGTTTTCTCATATGATTCGTATGACTTTGTTAATTAGTCTTTCACAACTATAAAAGAACTCTTTGTGTGACGCACAAACGCCATATGCCTTCTTTTGTTGATATTTCTAATTAAATGGAGTACATAATCTAGAAGGATATACAAGATAATTATAATATCGATTTTAAGGATTAACTATAATCTACTTCATGGTCGCCGATCGCTATATTTCAGATTTTTATGGAACATGCGTGACGGTGCAGTCAATTCAAAGTATATTAAATATTAATATTCAGTTAGTAATATGATGACACTCAAAAAATTATAAAATTTAAATTATCGATTAGATTAAGGTGAAATTTTTATTTTAAACAATGCTAATATGTATTATACTTCACAAAAAGCGAAAAAACATTAACTTGCATAGAAATATCAAGAAATTCTAAAGAGAACCAGGCAAACCTTAGTGAAATAGTAATTCGCCCTTTTTAATGTTCCGCCCAAAATTTACAAACTTAAGATTAACGCCTTCCCGCTCTAAATTTAAATATATATATATGTACATGATTCGAAATACGATTTGGTGGACACTTGCAAATTCAGAGACCATAATCTAGCCACTATTAAAATCAGGCATTTGTCATTTGTTGTCATCATAGACATAGACGACATTCATCATTCTACTCTATAGGTGTTGTCATTGATGGATTTTTGTTACCAGTTTAAAAAACGGGATGTTTTTCTTTTTTGTAAATAATTAACTATATAATAACAGCCGAAACAGCATTAAGAAAAAATGATTCTCGCAAATTCATTGTGGAAATCTCATGTAGTGCGGCATTGTCAGCAATTTATTCGCTTACGAAGAGGTTATCATGCCAGTGTTTCATCTATTCTAACCACACTTTCTAGAAATTCTAATGTTTCGGACAAAGTTCAGTTAAGAAATACTTATTATATTAAGTCCACTGGAAGATCTAGTAATTTATTTCAATGGGATAAAGGAGTTCAAGTTTGTTCGATAGGTTACAGATTTTATGTAAATAAGGGTACTGAAGAGGGCCCCCCTCAAGATGAATACGATGCACAACCACATTTACCAGCAACTGTTGCTGTTCCCGAAGTGTGGCCACATCTTCCTGTCATTGCCATTAGTAGAAATATTGTATTTCCTAGATTTATTAAGCTAATAGAAGTAAGTAGATACTTAACATGATAAATCTAAAATATTATCAATGATGTATCACCACTAACAATGTTGATATTAACAAGTTAATAACTAAGATGCTTGGTTTTGTAGATAACAAATCCTCAGTTAATGGAATTAATTAGAAGAAAAGTGAAGTTGAATCAACCCTATTGTGGTATATTTCTCAAAAAGAATGAAGAAAATGAGTCAGAAGTAGTTAGTAACTTGAATGATATCTATAAAGTGGGTGTATTTGCACAAATCCATGAAATGCAAGACTTGGGAGATCGAATAAGACTTGTAGTAATGGCCCATCGAAGAATTCAAATTACAGGGCAACTATTTGAATTTGATGATGACCCTCCTCCTAAAGGTACATCCATTTATAAATATTTTCATATTGCAAGAAAAATACCAGTGTTACATGAAACCATTTAATTTTAAAGATAAATTATAAAATGTGCACTGCAAACAGTACATCTACATTATTTTTGTATTTCATTGTCAACTAAACAAAACTAATGTTTTTAATGAAAACCCTAGAGAATTTAAACCTTCCTTTATCTCTCAATCCCACTACAAAGTCAGTTGGGTCTCTGATGTAGAAATTTCAGAATCCAATTCAACTTTTTTGTTCTCCAGAAATGAAACTCAACTTTCCTCTTTTTAAAACAACATTGAACGTATTTGTAGAGGAAAACGAGGAAAAGGGGAGGCGCAACAGGCGAAAGAAATCAATAGCGCCGACAGTAAAATCTGCAGATACTGAAAAGAAAGTCACTGAAACTGAAAAAAGGGAAAGTGAAGAAAAAGTCAGCAAAGAAGCGAAACCAGAGCCAGTACTTATGGTTGAAGTAGAAAACATTATACACAACAAATTTAGACAAAATGAAGAAGTTAAAGCATTAACGCAGGAAGTTATCAAAACAATAAGGGATATAATTAGTTTAAATCCATTATATAGAGATAGTTTACAACAAATGATGCATCAAGGACAAAGAGTTGTTGATAATCCCGTATACTTAAGTGATTTAGGAGCTGCATTAACAGCAGCTGAACCCCATGAACTTCAAGAAGTCTTAGAAGAATTAGATGTAAGCTTCATTTTTAAATCTTTAACTGCGTTTGTCATTTCAAAATAATTTATTTTTAGATTCCAAAAAGGCTGATGCTCACCTTGTCTTTATTAAAAAAAGAATATGAACTTTCAAAATTACAGCAAAAAATTGGTCGAGAAGTTGAAGAGAAAGTTAAACAGCATCACAGAAAATACATTTTACAGGAGCAACTTAAGGTAATTTGAAATAATTTCTAATTTAATTTATTGCGTAAATCTGTTCGTTTTTTTATAGGTGATAAAAAAGGAACTTGGTTTAGAAAAAGAAGACAAAGATGCCATAGCAGAGAAATTTAAAGAACGTATCAAAAACAAAACCCTACCAAAAGCTGTACAAACTGTAATTGAAGAGGAACTAAGCAAACTTAGCTTTTTGGAAAATCACAGTTCAGAATTTAAGTAATTATAAAGATTTCCAGTAATTATTTTTGAATAAATGGAATGATAAATTTTATTTTTAGCGTTACTCGAAATTATTTGGACTGGTTGACTTCTATTCCATGGGGTGTTAGAACTGAAGAGAATTTAAACATTGAACGTGCAAAAGAAATTCTAGAAGAGGACCATTACGGAATGGAAGATATTAAAAAACGTATTTTAGAATTTATAGCAGTCAGTCAGCTGAAAGGAAGCACACAAGGGAAAATTCTTTGTTTTCATGGACCACCAGGAGTTGGTAAAACGAGTATAGGTAAGATAACTTAAATTTACACAGTAAATTTTTATACTAATTTGATTTACTTTCACTAGCTAGATCCATAGCGAGGGCCCTTAATCGCGAATATTTCAGGTTTTCTGTGGGGGGGATGACCGACGTAGCAGAAATAAAGGGTCATCGGAGAACATATGTGGGCGCCATGCCAGGAAAAGTTATTCAATGCTTGAAAAAAACTCGGACCGAAAATCCTCTTGTTCTGATAGATGAAGTTGACAAAATAGGAAAGTAAGAAACATTTTCTTTTAATTGAAGCTAATTATTTATCAATGACATGTTTGTAATTATTCTAGGGGATATCAAGGAGACCCTAGTTCAGCATTACTAGAACTTTTAGACCCAGAACAAAATGCTAACTTCCTGGATCATTATTTGGATGTCCCAGTTGATTTATCGAAAATTTTATTCATTTGTACGGCAAACGTCACCGAGACCATTCCAGAGCCTCTAAGAGACCGAATGGAGATGATAGAAATGTCCGGTTATGTAGCAGAAGAAAAATTGGCGATCGCAAAACAATATCTAGTACCGCAGGTAAAATCCTTATCAGTTTGTGAAACTAAAAAAGGGCATAATATAACTTAATTAAATTGGTTACAAATCCTAAAATATATTGTCTAATATAAAATTAATTCTTTTAGGCGATGAAGGACAGTGGTCTCAAGGATAGCAACATTAAAATTGATGATAGTGCACTAACTCTGCTGATTAAAAATTATTGCCGAGAATCTGGAGTTAGGAACTTACAAAAACACATCGAAAAGGNGAACGAATGTAAATAAGTAGTGGTACTAGAATACATGACGTTTATGAAAGATGTTTAATGTTTGATGAAATCCTATGATAGCAAGGTGTTATCATGGAAAATGCTAAGAATTACGTGTTGATAGACCATAATATTAAGTAGATGAAGGACAGTGGTCTCAAGGATAGCAACATTAAAATTGATGATAGTGCACTAACTCTGCTGATTAAAAATTATTGCCGAGAATCTGGAGTTAGGAACTTACAAAAACACATCGAAAAGGTAAGAAAATAATGTATAAGTATTTGGCTAAATACACTATGTAATACGCTTTTTATGTTTATTTAAATAGGTAGTACGAAAGGTGGCGTATAAAATAGTTAAAGACGAAACCAAGTTTGTGGAGGTTACAAAGGATAATTTGCAAACATTCGTGGGCAAACCAATGTTCACTCAAGAACGTATGTACCCTCAAACACCCCCCGGAGTCGTTATGGGACTTGCCTGGACCGCTATGGGTAGGTATATCAAAAAATTCTATTATTTCCTAATTACAGTTATCATTCCAAATTTAATTACTCGATAACTTATAATTGTTAAAAATCAACTTGCCTGAATTTTAATGGCTATTTTTAAAAGGGGGTTCAACTCTCTATATTGAAACAACAAAGAAAAGGCCGCCAACAGATAAAGAAGTAGAAGGTACTTTAGAACTTACTGGACACTTAGGGGAAGTGATGAAAGAATCTGCCAAAATAGCTCTCACAGTTGCTAGAAATTATATGCGAAAAGTTAATCCAGACAACCGATTCCTCGACATAAAGTAAATATTTACTTATATTTAATCTTTCGTAAGAGATGGTACTATAAATTGTATTTTTCCCATATGTTTATATCCTGAAAAGCTATCAGTGAATTTTTTCTTATTTAGTCACATACATTTGCACGTTCCCGAAGGCGCGACACCTAAAGATGGTCCCAGTGCTGGTTGTACAATTGTCACTGCTTTGTTATCGCTAGCCAGAAACCAACCAATAAGGCAAAATTGTGCAATGACAGGAGAAATCTCGCTAATGGGAAAAATTCTTCCCGTTGGAGGCATCAAAGAAAAAACGATTGCTGTAAGCAAATTATTTTTATAAAACAAATGTATGAGAATACTTTTGTATTTCGTTTGTTTTAGGCTAAACGAACAGGCGTAGATTGTATAATACTTCCAGAAGAAAATAAGAAAGACTACAATGATCTACCTAAATATATAACTGAAGGTTTGGAGGTTCATTTCGTGAATAATATCGAGCAAGTGGTTCAAATCGTATTTCCAAATAATCAGCAAACAGCCTCCAAGTAATCACCATCGAAAAAAAAGCGTCTGAGACGATTAGGAAATTATTCTAAATGATCTGTACAGTTGAACTACAATGTACAGCCCTACCCCTCCTCTTTGGCACTAAACTTATTGTATAAAAGTGCGCCTTTGTCATGGACTGATATGTTCTTTGTTGTAGAGTTCAAGATAAAATATGCATTTCTATACAATGTAAATAAGACTTTACTTTACTAAATGAGTTTTATAAAGTCAATAATAACTTCGTTTTTTTTTTAATGTGTTTTTCATTTAAAACCTATACGGCGGCACCTTTGATAACGCTGCCAGGTCAATAACCGTGTAATAAATCATATGCGGACAACACACAAAGTTAGTGCGACAAAAGGAACTTTCGAGAAGTTTCCGGACACTATAAAATATGTTCAATAACAGTATGTATAAGTAAAGTGTCTAACGAGAATAGCCGATGTAAGACAACTAATATAAATAATACGCGAACCAAAATAAGTGAACAGTGATATTTTGCAAGTTTTACTGTAAATTATTATCAACTGACTCAATATGGTAAATATGTTACTAGTAAGTTAGTCTGGTAATAACTGATGTTATCACTAATGTGTACACCACGTACATGTGATAACAAGACGTTCGCACTAAAATAACTCAATAAATTACCAGTTTATAGATCCTAATATTAAGTAGTATCTTAATTAATTAAAATAAAATTAATCGAAAGAATGTAAATAAGTAGTGGTACTGAAATGCATGACGTTTATAAATGGTGTTTAATGTTTGACGAAATCCTATGATAGCAAGGTGTTATCATAGAAAATACTGAGAATATGTGGTAACAAGGTGTTACCACAAAAAATACCAATTAAAGATAGATCATAGTATTAAGTAGTATTATAATTAAAAAAATTAATCGAACGAATGTAAATATATGACGTTTATGAAAGGTGTTCAAGGCTTGATGAAATCCTATGATAGCAAGGTGTTACCATAGAAAATGCTAAGAATATGTGGTAACAATGTGTTACCACAAAAAATACCATAAATTACGTGTTGATAGATCATAATATTAAGTAGTACTGTAATTAAAATAAAATTAATTGAACGAATGTAAATAAATAGTGGTACTGAAATGCATGACGTTTATGAATGGTGTTTAATGTTTGACGAAATCCTATGATTGCAAGGTGTTATCATGGAAATTGCAAAGAATATGTGATAACAATGTGTTACCATAAAAAATACCATAAATTACGTGTTGATAGACCATAATATTAAGTAGTACTGTAATTAAAATAAAATTCATTGAACGAATGTAAATAAGTAGTGGTACTAGAATACATGACGTTTATGAAAGATGTTTAATGTTTGATGAAATCCTATGATTGCAAGGTGTTATCATGGAAATTGCAAAGAATATGTGATAACAATGTGTTACCATAAAAAATACCATAAATTACGTGTTGATAGACCATAATATTAAGTAGTACTGTAATTAAAATAAAATTAATTGAACGAATGTAAATAAGTAGTGGTACTAGAATACATGACGTTTATGAAAGATGTTTAATGTTTGATGAAATCCTATGATTGCAAGGTGTTATCATGGAAATTGCAAAGAATATGTGATAACAATGTGTTACCATAAAAAATACCATAAATTACGTGTTGATAGACCATAATATTAAGTAGTACTGTAATTAAAATAAAATTAATTGAACGAATGTAAATAAGTAGTGGTACTAGAATACATGACGTTTATGAAAGATGTTTAATGTTTGATGAAATCCTATGATTGCAAGGTGTTATCATGGAAATTGCAAAGAATATGTGATAACAATGTGTTACCATAAAAAATACCATAAATTACGTGTTGATAGACCATAATATTAAGTAGTACTGTAATTAAAATAAAATTAATTGAACGAATGTAAATAAGTAGTGGTACTAGAATACATGACGTTTATGAAAGATGTTTAATGTTTGATGAAATCCTATGATTGCAAGGTGTTATCATGGAAATTGCAAAGAATATGTGATAACAATGTGTTACCATAAAAAATACCATAAATTACGTGTTGATAGACCATAATATTAAGTAGTACTGTAATTAAAATAAAATTAATTGAACGAATGTAAATAAGTAGTGGTACTAGAATACATGACGTTTATGAAAGATGTTTAATGTTTGATGAAATCCTATGATTGCAAGGTGTTATCATGGAAATTGCAAAGAATATGTGATAACAATGTGTTACCATAAAAAATACCATAAATTACGTGTTGATAGACCATAATATTAAGTAGTACTGTAATTAAAATAAAATTAATTGAACGAATGTAAATAAGTAGTGGTACTAGAATACATGACGTTTATGAAAGATGTTTAATGTTTGATGAAATCCTATGATTGCAAGGTGTTATCATGGAAATTGCAAAGAATATGTGATAACAATGTGTTACCATAAAAAATACCATAAATTACGTGTTGATAGACCATAATATTAAGTAGTACTGTAATTAAAATAAAATTAATTGAACGAATGTAAATAAGTAGTGGTACTAGAATACATGACGTTTATGAAAGATGTTTAATGTTTGATGAAATCCTATGATTGCAAGGTGTTATCATGGAAATTGCAAAGAATATGTGATAACAATGTGTTACCATAAAAAATACCATAAATTACGTGTTGATAGACCATAATATTAAGTAGTACTGTAATTAAAATAAAATTAATTGAACGAATGTAAATAAGTAGTGGTACTAGAATACATGACGTTTATGAAAGATGTTTAATGTTTGATGAAATCCTATGATAGCAAGGTGTTATCATGGAAAATGCTAAGAATATATGGTAACAAGGTGTTACCACAAAAATACCATAATTTACGTGCTGATAGATCATAATATTAAGTAGTATTGTAATTAACATAAAATTAATCGAAATAACGTAAATTAGTAGTGGTACTAAAATACATGACGTT
The DNA here is from genome assembly GCF_000699045.2 of Agrilus planipennis. Lineage (NCBI taxonomy): Eukaryota > Metazoa > Arthropoda > Insecta > Coleoptera > Buprestidae > Agrilus > Agrilus planipennis. Next base: position 90,708 of record NW_020438913.1, on the reverse strand, counting down.
TATGAATGATGTTTAATGTTTGATGAAATCCTATGATAGCAAGGTGTTATCATGGAAAATGCTAAGAATATATGGTAACAAGGTGTTACCACAAAAAATACCAAAAATTACGTGTTGATAGATCACAATATTAAGTAGTATTGTAAGTAAAATAAAATTAATTTAAGGAACGTAAAGTTGTGGTGTGAAAATGCATGACGTTTATGAAAGGTGTTCAAGGCTTGATGAAATCCTATGATAGCAAGGTGTTATCATGGAAAATGCTAAGAATATATGGTAACAAGGTGTTACCACAAAAAATACCAAAAATTACGTGTTGATAGATCACAATATTAAGTAGTATTGTAAGTAAAATAAAATTAATTTAAGGAACGTAAAGTTGTGGTGTGAAAATGCATGACGTTTATGAAAGGTGTTCAAGGCTTGATGAAATCCTATGATAGCAAGGTGTTATCATAGAAAATGCTAAGAATATATGGTAACAAGGTGTTACCACAAAAAATACCAATTAAAGATAGATCATAGTGTTAAGTAGTATTATAATTAAAATAAAATTAATCTAACTAATGAAAATGAGTAGTACTAATGAAAGTACTGCTTTATGAAGTTTATGAAAGGTGTTTAATGTTTAATGAAATTCTATAATAGCAAGGGCTTTCATAGAAATTCTATGAACATGTGATAATAAAGTATTACCACTCAAGTAACTAAATAAATTACCTGTTCATTGATAAGTATTAAAAAGAGTGTTCCATGTAATTAACATAAAATTAATCTAAGTAATATGAATGTGTAATACAAATTAATAAAACCTAGGATGTTTAAGAAATAAGATAGCAAAATACCATCAAAGTGCTACCATAATAACATAAATAAAACCACAAATCCATAACAAAATATTTTTTGTTTAAGATGAATAAATAAAATTAAAAATGCAATACAAATAAAACAAAAATCAAATTGTGAAATTAAAAAAGAACATATGTGTATCGAGTCTTCAATGTCCTTACAAATTAATAAGAAATCTTCAAATTCCTTCAAAACTATTTTTTTCTTCGTAAGACAATACTGTTTTATTACAATATCTTTCAAACGAAGTAAAAATACTGAAACTTTTAGATATAGCGGCAATTAATCTTGTTTTATCTGCCGTGGACTTTTATTTACCCTGAAAAAGCTAAAGTTTATTAAAAACTTCCCTGTTATTTATTTAAATAATTATTTATACAAAAGTAAAATGTTTACAGTCCTTAACGCCATGCAAGGTCACGTTGTAAAATACTTTTTATTCATTAATTTTTTTATTCTTCTATGGGTCAAAATTACGCTTGTAAAGAAACAAATTGTTGGAACACTTCTAAAATGTGAGGGTCCAAATCCTGAGTAAATAGGAGCGTTTCCAGTGTCGAACTGTACTTCTGAACTTGCTCATGATGCTAAAATACATAAACATAAAATAAGTACGTACTAACACTTTTGGTAAACTGGAAAAAAGACTGATAAAGGAAAAATTTAAAGAAAAATGGGGCTGGAAATAATACTAATTTGTAAACAATAATTACAATTGTTATCAAAGACTTTTTCATATCTACCTCGAGAAATACTTGCTGTAACCTTCCAATGGTCCACTTATACCAATGGGTGTTGTAGTCTCGCCCGTCAGTGTCACATCTCACCAAATGTTCGGACAGTACCATTATAAACCTTTGAAAGACAATCAAGAATAGGTTTTTCTGATCAGCTTGAGCAGCTTCCAGTTTCTCCTCCATTCTTTCGACCATTTCTTCGGTCGGTTTTTCAGAATTTTCCGCCTTCTTTTTCGAAACAGTATCATCATCTTCGGACTCGCTAGAACTCGACTCAGCGCGTGCCAATTTTTCACGCGATTCATTCAATTCTCCTGTCAGTTTTATAACGTGCTTATTCATTTTCTTGATCGTCAGATGCAGAATTTCCCACAGGTAGACTTTGGTAAATTCAACCTGCATCTCTTTCGAAAAAATCCAATTAGCCACAGCAGAGCATTCCACTATCTGTGTCTTCAACATCTTGTCGACCAGTACCACCATCATCTGCTGATGATTGTGCCACAGTTCGAACATGTTCCTCAAGACGCAAATCTGAGCTTCCTCAGACTCAGCCAAAATCTTGAAATCAAAAATATCCAACCTAAGAAAAATAGAGAAAATTGAAAAGATCAAGTACCTACCTTAAATACGTAATGGAATTTGGAGATTGCAGCGAAACTGTGAGAAAAACTCTTCGAGCCCAAATTTAGCAGCGTCTGTACGAAAACGTCAATTTTGAACGGATTAAATCTACTATCGGCTTCTTCTTCGGACCTAGGATTAGGAAGATCTTTAAGGACGCCTAGCACTTCCTCGGGGGTACATTTCTGTCTTATTGATATAACTAACTGATGAGCAGTCTGCACTCCAGGAACTGGGGCTGGAAAACGAAAATGTATATCACGCTACTTCTACAAAAAGAAACTAAATAACAAAAATGAAAAACTTTTTTTCCAGCAGGTACTTAATGCAGTTTAAATAACAGTTTTACAAAAGTGAGAGTGGTCGTTCAAATAAGTAGGTTATATTCACAAGTGCATAAAAAATTACTTAAATAGTACCTTCCTATAAGAGAAGTTCATCACTTCGTCACGCTACTCAGTTGTTATAATAACGTTCTGGATGCTGTACATTATCATAAAATTTTCTCATTTTTCCACCTTCTTTTAACAATTAATTTAAATTACTTAGTAATTTAATTGTGTGTAGACTACTACAATTAAAGCATATTAAAGTTGAATGTACCAGAAATGGTAAAATAGTTTAAGAGAAAAGTGATGTGAACATTTGTATAAGAGAAAATGCATTATTATACAAGACGACTTAACAACAGCTAATAATGACGACCAATAAAATCATTAAATATTTAAAACTATTTAGAGGTAGTACTAAATTAAATATAATGTACTACCGATATGAATCAGAAAAATATTTTAGAAACTGACAAAAGTAGTTTAAGGTCAGTGTAGTAACTAACTAAGAGGAAATTTCGTTAAAGTCGAAATTTTGAAATGTATTAAAATCCAGCCTTTTCACTTCAAGCGTAACGCCAGAAAGAACGAATAATTATGGTTTTCTAGTTCTCTTGTCATATCTTCCGTCGTGGATAACTTTCGATTTTGAAATCACCTCATCCAAAGTATTTTGTTAGGTACATGAGTCGATAAAAAAACTGCATGTTCGATTAGAAAATGAGTAAAGTTTAACAACAAATAAAAACATACCAAATAAAAATCCAACAACTGACAAAACTATATTTTGAATAGATTTAATAGATCATTCATATAAGAAAGACACTTTCCAGACAACTTTTTTGTGGAAAATATTACAATTTTATTAAATTTCGTATACCCACATAAAACATTTAAAAAGTACAAAATAACATTTGTAGGGTTTTGTACCAAAGAAGTAATCCTTATGATAAGAGTTCAGTGTCTGTATGTTTGTTAGGTGGATAAACAAACCACCCTGCATAATTTTAGGATTAAAATATGAAATTATATTTTATAGCGCATCATCCTCCAAATTCCACAAAAAAACCAAGGACGCCAAATACTATTTAAACATCATGTAATTAATTAGATTTTTAGTTCCGTTAAAAAAAAAAAAAACAACAAATAATTACCTATTTAATACCCACATGTATGCAAAACACTTAAACATTAATAATTCAAAGAAGTAATCGCTTTAAGACATTACATAATAGTATTTTGTTCGAATTATCGAAGCAAAATAGGTATGTGAAGCAGTAATATAACGATAGTGAAAAATGCTTATGCGAAGGAGGAAGGAGGGAACATCTTCAAAGTTTTAGACGGCGCGGAAAAATTAGAAGGCGTGAAAAAAAGTATGGTAAATGAGAAAAGTGAAGCTAAGTTGAATTGTGCCTTCTGAAGATATGGATCGCAGTTTTTGTCTTCTTTATTTTGCTTGTGTGAGTTTACCCATTCTTTATAATCTTATAATTAGTTTGTGTGAATTTAGAAAAAAAGTGCTACTTGTAGTAGTTGTGATTCAATCCTAATTAATATTATAAATGCGAATGTGAGTTTGTTTGTTTATTACCATTTCACACCTCAACCAATCATCATGAAATTTTGTACACACATTGTCAAGGGTACAGAAAAGGGCATAGACTACGTTTTATTCAGAAAAAAAAACTACTGTTCCCGAGGAATAGAAAAATTAGTTTTATCACTCAAGTAAAATGCGACATTTTTTCAACCCTAAAAGACCTAATTAAAATCATTAACACAAACTACCACAAAAAATCAACATTGTATGTTTGATAATAGAAGAATCAAAAATTTTTGGCGTTTATTTTATTTTTATAATTTTCATAAATATTAAATTTGAATTTAAAACTTATGTGATAGAAGTAGTCGCATTATTGATCTTTATTTTTCTGTTACTCAAAAACATAAAATTCAGAATTTTCAGTGACAGGAAAATGTATTTTCTTATTCATCAAAAACTTTCATTAACTTTCACTGTCTAATTAATTAAATTGCATACTTCCCTACAACACGCAAGAACGAAACTACACATGCATGTATACACCTTCTATACGTACGTAAATATTGCCCATAAAAAATAACTAGGTAAAAATAACGAAATAAGCTGATAAATTAAGTAATATTTTAATTATGTTCGTGCATTAATAAATGAATACATGCATATTCTTTTTATTTTCCCAAATGTTTGAAAATACTTATGCTGTTCAGATTTGGATCCAAAGGCTGTCGTCGGTTGGAGTTGCTTCCTAACGTTTCGCACATCCGGCATCGAAAATGGAAGGTTTCTGAAGAAGCCAGCGAAACGTTACAACGTAACTCCAACTGACGATGACCTTTAGACCCGAATCAGGCACACATTAGTCCACCCACTGGCCGCGAAAGTCCGTTTAAAAATATTTTTTATATTTTGTAGGTAGCATTTTTTCAGCAAACAATTGCCATAAGAAACTCAAGAAGAAATGACGTTAATCAATATATCAATTCCCAAAATCTCATTTCGGAGTGGGAACATGGTCTTCGGGAAGCCGTCTATCAAACTTTCCATAGATTGTACAAAAATCCAAATCTGAGAAATTACTTAAGAGCTGCCCCCATTCTGGGTAGGTAGTAAGCAGTAAATTTAAAATTTTCCTATCTTATAAAACAATAAATATATCAACAAAACTCCTTCTGAGAAGTTTAATTCTTCATTCAAACATCTTTGCATTGATCAGTCATGAACAAAAGGTATAACATCACTATCTCCATTTACAATCTTGAGATGAAAGAGTATGATTAACAATCAGACGTTAATGTCTGGCAGAAGATTTACAATGTTGCTACAAAGAAAACATGATGTTCAATTTCGACACCTTCATATTTGACAAGTCAATTATTTATGCAAGGCAAAACATAACAACAAGAGCAATCAATCATAATACTTCCAAAAGAAATGAAAAACTGCGTATGTCATTATGTCTCTTGAAACTTTTTCAGGACGTCAAGACCATCAAGTGACACCATTCGGCGATATAGTGGTTATTGCAAGGGGTCAATTATACTTTAGTCACTCAGGCTTCTTTTTCGTACAAGACCCTTATCAAAACGATTGTGATGAGTGTCATAACCCCAACCCTACTTGTACAGGGGGACAGTGTCAAACGTGGAGGCCCCCCAACGACGAAAAGCTTATCGCATTGTGGACAGTAAAAAAAATTAGACATAGAGAATCTAATGGAGGATTTAGGCACGAATTAAAGTACATCATATCACCCATGGGAAATAGAAGCAACAAAGTGTTGCTAAGACGAGATGGTCGTTTTGATTATAATATACCAGGTGAATATATTTCCACTTAATCAAGGCAGGAATTAATGTTTCTTTTCCAGGGCATGTATTCATTCTTCGAAGTGGTCTAAACGGCCATCGTCTTCAAGAAAATTTGCGAGAATCTCATAGAATATACAGTGAAGATGAGAAGCCGACCAATCCAATTTTTCGACCCAGTTTACCTGCAGCACCCAATTATATTCACGAATATCTTCCAACGAACGTGCAGTATCCACCACAACCAGAGGGTCAACGTCCCTTAACTGAACGAACGAAACCATCAACCCCCTACGGTACACTAAAAATCAGCAATCAAATTGATGAAACACCATCGGCCAAAGAAACTTTCCCAGATCGACATGTTTCAAACCAAATCACTAATAAACCAAAAACTGAAGAAGGGCTTTATCGGGAACTAATCAATATTTTACAACAGAAAGCATCAGCACATAGTTCCCTTCAGAACAAAGACCACCATGAAAAGCACTTCAATAATGAAAACCGCTTTCCTCCAGGAGCAATTTTAGATAAACCTCCAAGTTTTAGCATGTCGTACGAAATTGGGTTACGCAACCATCATACAACCAGCCCTACATATGCAACGCACATTAAAAAAATGCAAAGCACAATATCTAACCCATTGTCACAATCAAAAGAAGCAACTCCCTTACTTATCCTACCAACAATATCACGAGAATATTCCAAAACAACAATGTATAGCTCAACAAATGCTAAAGACAACGACTTTGCTTTGTCGACAGCACAGACGTTATTTTCAAATCCACCACCGACACCATACAGTACAGTTACTTCTGGCACAACATCCCTCCCGAAACCACATTCTACAACTTCGGAAAATAAAAAACCAAAATCACAGATGAAGTTATCAGCAAGACTTGGACCTTTAGGAAATTATCGATCAATTAGTTCAAAAACATCGACAAAAAATCGTTTTTCCAGTAGTTACACTACCAAAATGAGAACAACTCCTTCAACTACGACCATTTCAAAAATATCGAAGTACGGAATAGAAACAGCTGGAAAAGTCCAGCCCTACTCCACAAAGTTGCAAACGACGCCTTCCAGTAAATCTTCTCCAGAATTCGAAATTATCCCTATTACCGATCAAAACACCTTACTTACACCAATTTTAGACCTACTTCGACCCATAATGGAGATTATGAAAACTGAAAATCCATTTACCCATTATTACGAAACAAGTACCGTTAAAACATTTACTCCTCCATCCGCAAGTACCCTTACTGAAACAAATAAACAACACACCACCACTTCTTTGCCAAAAGAGAACAAAGCCGTAACTACATCATCAGAAAAAAATAATCAAAGAGCAACAGTAGTTGAAATACAAAAGTCAGAAACAAAATCAGAAACAGTTGAAGAAATTTCACCAGAAATAAATAAATCACTGGTAAATGCAAAGACTACAAACATTCCAACAAAGCAGACGTACACTTCATTCAATAAAGAAACCAGTGAAACTACTACTTTTTCGTTGAATGGAACAACTACAGAAACCCGTGAAGAAACTACTACAGAAACTAGTGCAACATCCAAAATTACACGATTCTCCACAAAAACAATACCTTTTCAAACAGTTTCAACAATTGTGTTATCCAAAGAAACTATAGTAGAACTAAACATGACCGACGAAAATTCATCTCTTACAGCTTCTCAAAATATACCTACCGCTATTCCAAAACCAAAAACGAAACCATTAATAGTTAGGACAACTACTAAACTCCCTTTATTGATAAATAAAACAAACCCAAGTATAAATATTCCAAAGAAGACAAGCCAAAACAATCAAAACACTAATTTTGTAAACGATATATTTGGCACAACAAAACATATCACCACCACGAAAAAAACGCCAAGCAGTATTGAGAAATTAGAAGAATCAAACGTATCTATTCTAGAAGAATTATTTGGACCAAGCCATAAAACAGCAACCACGTCTGTGTCTGCTTCTTCAAAAATAAACGACAGAATGGATTACGACATCACTTCAACAAAAACTGAAGAGACCGAAGAAACTGAAGACGCTGTAGATAGTGAAAAAACGACCGAAGTAAAATCTACTCCAAAGATTATATTCTCCAACTTCTTCTTCGCTCCTACTAAAACCCCGGAAAATGTTACAGTGAACGAAGAGCAAGAAACTCAACTTAAAGCAGTAATCAAAAAACCTAATACTGACAAAAGCACTTTGAATATTGAGAAAATGAAAATGATGGCGCACTACACCATGAATGAAGATCAAGAAGAAATACCTACATCTCAAAGTGTTAGTACCAGCATCAGCTACATAATAACAAAGCCCAATAGAACAAAAATAACAAGTAAACCAGGTAAATATGAAAGTGGAACAATGGTCAAAGCTTTGGTTAAAGAAATCACTAATAAGCATAACGATTTTATCGTATTTGAAGCCGAATTTCCTAACAACAACAAAGCGAAAACTGAAAATGATATTGAAACGTCAGTACCAGATATAAAAAGTTTTTTAAATAATATTACCCTTTCGGTGGTAAACCACGCAAGGGCAATCGATTATGTTCAAGCAGAAAAAAATGACAGTAATAGTATTAACATAATGAAGAATAAATCAAAACTACAACCCCCACCCAAACAACGCACCAGAAAAGGCGTAATTACAAAAACTGTTTGATATAATATATACAAATTTACACATTATCTCACGTTTACATAGAGGAATGATGAAAGTAAGTCTCTATTAATGTAAGGTATTATTTGATCTGATTTTAAGTAATCAAAACTTAAACCACAATTTAAAAAATAATTATCAGTAGTGTTTATTAATTTCTTGCAACGTATAAATTCAATAGAGATTTATCAGTGAATCATTTAATTTCATTGATTGCATGTACAAATTTATTATTTATTTCTAACATTGAAAGCAAGTTATTCAATGTTTTTAAACCAAAAAGATTTTTAGATATTAAGTGTAATAGTTAAAATAGATTGTTCGATTATATCCTTTTCATTTATGATAGGTAAATAAAAAACAAGGTGAATAAATATATGCAGTAATTAAAATAAGTCTAGACCACTTCAACATCTACACTTCTGATGTTGGTAGTATAAGCGATATAAAAATACGAAGTTTTATTAAGTGCATATTAATGATCAATAAATACTGAACTTTCCCTATTTTATAAACAAAATAAGGAATATTCTTGAAAGAATTTTTCATAAAATAAAGCGAAGCTAAAATTAACAATTAATTATATTTATTTACTTACCACCACCTTCTTTTGCATATTTATAATCAGGTTCTGCTTTTGCTGGAATGAAACAAGAAAACGACTCGGGGAGAATTTCCACTATTCGCTGCCGATAAGACAATCTGAAACAAACAGAAAAGAAATGTACATTGTCGGCCCCAAAATGAGTTGTTAATGTATTTAAAATTCAAAAAGCTAATTTATTTATTTCGTTAATTCATATTTTATTGTCCTTCATTTATATTTGTTTTTAACTTCAAATTACTGACAACAGCAAGTAAAACTTACCTCATAGATTTCAGCATAACTTCCCTAATGAACTTTGGTTTAGGATGCTCTGGGTCCAAAGCTAAACAACTTTCCCAATCTTCCCATGACCATCTAAATTGGAAATTACTAAGATGATAGGAAAACCAATTAACAAATCTATCAATACATGAAACATTCATTGAGTCAATCCTCATAAAAAGGATCTCGGTGGCCTGAGCCAGCACTTGGGGCATTGTGGAAGGCTGTAGTTTGCAAAGTTCAATCAAAATTGAACCATAAGCAATTTCCAAGTATCTTGGTGTAGGCATATTAAACAATTCAGAAAATATCACTTCTACAATACAATATTCAAGAGGAATTTTAAGTTTGTATGGGAAATTAAGCAAATGAGCTGCACAATCTTTACGCTCAAGATGATAGTTCTCTATAATTGAGTGTAAATGTTCTTCAATCAAAAAACGTTCAATAGAGTGTGCTCCTGGCATTATAGGACCTTCAGGACAGTCAGTATAGTCAAACATTCGAAAAACCACCCAGGGCATGGGGTATTTATAAGAGTCATGATGTGGAGGTGGTATAATTGTAGGTAAATTATGCTGCAATGCCTCACACAATATCGAATCAAATGCCAAATAAGGCCTTGGAATATGTTTTTCAGCCCAATTATCTTGCTTCAATTTCCTTATCTGGGCCCACAAACAGTCAAGATACTCTTCTTGTGGATGAGGAGTATCTGAGGCCCACACCCTTAATGCATTATGATGTTTCTTACTTCTTTTATTTAAAAAGATTTCAATTTGTACAAGTAAATGTTCTAATGTACTTTCCTTTTTCTCATAAAGTTCTCTTCCAACCCAAGGCAATGTTGTCAAAATAGTAAAAACATACCAGTCTTTGCGTACTTGAGGAACACTGTCCTCATTAGCTGCATCAATCATATTATCTAGTAGTTGCAGTAAGGATGAGGCAGACAGGACATGGCAGTTGACCAAATCTGCTAGGAACCTTAGTGCATATCTGGCAGCGTCCCATTTACAGCCTTTTAAAGAGTCTTTAAATGTTCTTACCATGTACTCCACAAATTCTCCTCCAAAATTGTAGTTTTTAGCATTAAGCAAACCTACTAATGTAGTATAAATGGTACATTTTTCTGGCATTTTAATAGCACAATCCGTTAAAATACGCAAGATCTTGCTTCTAAATGTCCCTAAATCAGCTTCAAGTACACTGGCTAAGCCCTCTAAGTTACTCTCAAGAGAAGAAGTACTTTTTTCTCCAACACGCAAAATAAGAGATTCCAGGCGATCTTCAATCTCCTGATTTTCAGAAACTCTACGCCTTTTCCTGTAGGCCCGTTCTACAATAGAAATATTTTATTGAGACATAAAATAGGTTAGATTTTAACAAGTTATCATATTTTAGAGAAAATATTTGAAATTTACCATATCCATCATCCTCCTCATGAGCTCTACGACGACTCATTGCGATATTTGAGTTTAAACCAACAAAAAGAAAACAGTAACTTATTTACACATAAAATTCATGTCTTTTTAGCCCAACACCAACACTTAGCATTTACTATGCACTGACAAAAATCACACACATTTGCTTGATTTCCATACAATCCATAGAATGGAATACCCATAGATGGAAAATATGTAATGGAGATAGCATAAGTCCTGTGAAATAGCATCCGATAAAAATATTCCGCTGATTTGAACTTTACCACCAATTAACTAATACACAATTACGCTACGTACATATTTAGAACCGCAAACAACGCACAATTTAAATTAAATCAGCGGATAATTTATATCGGGTGTCAGTTCATACAACTAGATCGTGTAGGAAACATCTTATCTATGGGAGACGCTTCATAGAGATTCTCCCTTTTAATAACTTTTGATCGTTTTGATCTTGTTTATGGTTTTGATTTTAACCTCAATTTAACGTCAAATAATTACTTATTATTTTTCCATTTTTCTATCTTTGATAAATTTAGAAGATTATTTTATACTACCTACATATATTTTTCAACAACTTATCACACACAGGTAAGATTTTTTTGTGATTCATATAACTACTTAATAACTACTATGTAACCACAAACATAACTGTTTCTTTAGTAGCCCTTTCTGCCTTTGAATCGTACACGGTTATCCAGCTGCAAATTTTTTGTTAGCATATTCGTCTACTCCATTCTTCAGAAATACTTACCAAAGATCTTTTGCATTCAAAAAAAGTATTTCGAAGGGCATGACATTCAGGTGCTAAATTGCTTTTTAAGCATTCTCTGGGTGTCTTCTTTTCCTTTTAATAAATATTACAAATTTTAGGTCTTTACATGATGAAATAAGGTGATATAGTAGCTTACAATACGACAGCATTCACTTTCCAGAAGGCACATTTTTAGATCTGCTCTAATACCTGCACACGGCGACTTATCAGCCAGCGTTTCTCCTTCATCTTCATATCGTATCATCTTATAAACCAATTCAGTATGTTTTTAAATATCTGTATTCAGTTAATACCATTGCATGCTGTTTTAAATTCTAAAATTTTTGAACGTTTTTTTCAACCTAACCTAAAACGCAAATGAATAAACTCCTAGTCTATCTATGCTCCTGCTCGGCGACAGATTGTCGAATTATATGTTTGTTGTTTGTTAATTTTCCTTTGTTAAATGAATTATTTTAGTCTTGATTAATAATGAATTTTTCACTACTGAAAATGCTTAAGTATATTTTATGCATTTGTAGTATTATATGGTATTAGTATGCGTATTTTTTATTTTTCGACCTTGTCGTTAAGATTATTTCATTTAGCCTTTTCAAGGAAATGTTTATAATATGACTGACTTGAGTTGATGCTACATTAGTACAGGCATTTATGTATTTATATTATTTATATTATACGAATAGCGAATAAAAATAGGTAAATGTGTTGTTAGTAGGCTCAAATTCATTGAAATTTTAAGATCTATGCTGTTTCGCGTACTGATTATATATATATTTGCATTTAAGTTTTCAACCTTTTTATCAAAATAATTTTGTTTGTCCATCGATGGACTATTGAACGAGTTCCACACCCATGCATTTCCTTAATATTTCCTGTTACATTCCAAAATGTTTCCTTTTATAGAAACACATTGGAGTTCTCAACATGTCGGACGAAAATAATTCAAATAACAGTGACAGCAGCGAATCATTGCCTGGAAAAACGAGAAAATCGCTTCATTTGGATCAACCGAGGGTTGCTAAGAAATCCACGACTTCTGCTCCAATACCGGAACTCAAATCGGTAACCAGAAGACAGACCAGATCACTTTTGCAAAAGGAAGCCAGTGACAAGTTTTTAGACAATTTTGATCCGGAAACAAGTACCAGAGAAAAAAAGAAATTAAATCGAAGAATAAACAGTTATTCATCGCGAAGAGTTGCTGGCGCGCTTTATGACGAAAATGGGATACATCTAGCAACAGGTGAAGATATGTGCGATTGCCTAAGTTTAAATTGTCCTGGTTGTCATTTTCCATGCCAGAAATGCAAGTCTACCAAATGCGGACCCGAGTGTAGAGTAAATCGTAAATTTATTTACGAACAGATCGAATACCATGGCAGTGATTTGGTTGTTAAAAATCCTCTTTGTAACAAGTGAAATGCAAGATATCACATTCCTGTGTATCCAGAATCAAGAATAGTTTACTGCTACATTGTTATTGACATTGATAAGCATATGTACTCACTTCATCTGGAAAATGAGAAACAATGGAAGATGAGTACAATTGATAAAAAAAGTAAATAAAATAATAATTAGAGTTAAGCGGTACATGTAGCCTTAATTCTGTAAGTTGAATCGTTTGCATTATGTTAATAAAAACACATTGTTTTTTTTTTAATGATATTTATTATTTCCGACAAAATGTATAATCGGCAAAGAAGCTTTCTTTTTAACCGTATACTTTTACACCGAAATACGACTCATCGATACCCTCAATTCCACTTTCAATAAAATCGCTTGGTTTAATGGGGCCCATGTTCGGTGGCGAACCAGTCAGAATTAAATCGTAAGGTTCTAAAGTCATATACTGTGTTATGTACGATATTAACTCCGGAATAGTGAAAACAAAATCTTTAGTGTTGCCGCGTTGACGTTCTTGTCCGTTGACTTTACACCATATTTCAATCTGGTGAGGATCAGGTATCTTTTCTTTGGGTATAAATGTGCTCACGGGACATGCTGTGTCGAAACCTTTTCCCATACACCATGGGAGACCTTGACCTCGTGCTTTTTCCTTAAAAATAATCAACAGATTAAATAAAACTTAGATGTAGAAAAACTTTTTTTTTTGTTACCAGAAAGTTTGTTGCAGTCAAGTCTTGAGCAATGCAGTAACCCCCTATAACATCCATTACGTTTGATTGCGAAACGTTTTTGCATTTTTTCCCAATAACCACGCCCAATTCCACTTCTTGATTCACCTTAAAATCTTCTGGAATCTAAAATTTTTAAGTGCTGAATTGCGTCATTTTTAATAGATTCTCCGAAACAAAAGAAAATTAATAAAAATGATAATAAGAAAAGGGCTGAAGTTACGTAAGCATGGGATTTACAATTTGAGTTTTTATCTAATTTTTAGCGCAAATTACTATTCTCCTAAAAAATTGCATTGGAAGTTAACTATGGTTAGTAAACAATTTAATGAAACTAACAAAGAGCCACCTGGATCATTAAACCAATTATTTTACTAATTGACATTAGTATGACCATATTTACGCAAAACCGACATAAAAGTAGGTATATACTTACGCATATTTTTTCTCCTTCCAGAATATATGACGAAACAGGTTTTATAAATATTACTGGATCTGCAGGCTTTTCTTTGAAATTAGGAGCGGTTCTACAAATAATTGGAAAAACTGTTAACGTACTTTAGATATTTAGGATTTTAATTTGAGTACCTGTAATTAGCGCCAGCACAAACAATTTTTGTTCCACATTTTACGAAATTTTTTAATTGTAGTGATGACATTATTTTTGAAAATTAAAGCGACTGAAAAGTTTGTCTATGTTATGTAACCATACAGTACGTTTATTTTGTTGTGCTTATCATGAAGATAAACATGTTTTTCTCTTATTTTTTATGATTATTTTGTAATTGCATAATTCTTCTTGAAGTGCCAGATAATATTTAAATATGTTTTGAAATAATTTCTGTTTTGTTATCCAATATTTCTCATAATTGTCACAGATGTCACTATCAATCATTAAGAAAGTAAGTTATCTAGTAAGTCAACTATACTTAAAAATAATTATTTCTGTTTTTCTAAATTAGTTTTAAACCTGCATCGGAGTTGAAAGGAGCATAATCAATAAATAACAATAAATTACAAAAGGATTCGAGAGTATCAAGATTTATGTTTTTGTTTATAGGAGTTCAAAGCATATAAATCTCTATGGAAATCGAATTTTGCTGCTCTATGAACAATAGGCTAGGCTGTAACCAACGAGCTGTAAGGCTATAAGCAATTTATTGAATATCTATAGTCTATGACAGTTATGGAGTTTATTTTGTCTATGAGTTTATTAAAGAAAAAGAAGCGAGAAAGGCGAAGCGTCAAGTAAAAGTAGTACTGACAGGTACTGACGCTGTGGTGTGGCTGTTGTGGGTTAATATTTTTAATTTTTTGTGATTTGAGGGTTTTATCCCAAACTATAGTGATTCTTTAATGTGGTTAAATAGGTTTTGACGTGCCTAATCCCAAAATAGTTTTAATATAGTGAATGTAAGAGTAATATTTCGTGTAAGCACACCTAACGAAATGATTAACATGGAAACAGATAAAGTAATCGAAGATACAAACAGCAACTCACAGGTATATGCAAATATGTTCAGTTATTCTTTTAATAATGTACATTGATTTTATGTTTTCTATATTGACTAATTTTAGATTTTAAAACTGAAAATCATTTTCAATTTCCGTATCTTTGTCATCTGTCATATTGTCGTTATGATATCGTTCTCTTGTGATTACTCATGTTTTTCTGAAAACTATATACATATTATCATTTAATATTTGTATATTTAAATTTTTAATTATAACGTTTAAACCAAATTAAAAACCGAATTATATTCAACGAATTCAATTAGGCTATGTGGTCAGTTTTTCGTAGTTACCTCAATTTTGAAAGTAGGCCAAAATGGTTAGGTATAATACGTTTAGTTATATCTGCATGTAGTTACCAAGTTCATTCGTACATGCTTATTTTTTTGCAAATAAAAAGACACTTTCTGGGTGCTTGACCTCTGCATGAATCACTCATTTTTATTAAAGTTAGGTATTTTCCTTTAATCCATGTAGTTTTGATTGTTTATAAAGAGTTCGTTTTTCATCAGTTTCTATGTTATAATTATAACTTGGTTTTTGTTTAGTGAAAGTATTTTTCCTTTACAATGCAATGGTGTATAAATAATTAATAAATTATCTTTAAGAGGATTGGTAATGCGTTTGTTCAATAGAATTATTATCTAGGGATTGACTTTATTTTTACGTTTTTTATCACTTATTGATTAGTATTAGCACCAGTCAAAAACCTTCGTTTTTTGTTTACACAATAATAATTACTAAATAAGTCAGCACAGTCTTTTGAAATAGCCTTGTTGCTTGCTTCGAGGTAATCAACAATGTAACCGAAAGAAAAAAGTTAATAGAAGATTTTATGAGACTAAATTTTATTCATCTCCTTGAAATTTATAGTAGATACCTAAACACTTACAATTAATCAAAATAGTAACTATGCACCCATGCATAGGTACCTACCTACATTAGAACATTAGTTTTTTTTTGGGAAGCAATAATGACCTAAAAGTTTTTGTAACTACTGTCTAAAAGGCTTCCCTATGCGTTATCCTGGTTCAAGTACCTACCTATCTTTTCTGGGTTTATTATATTGTTTTTGAAACCGTTATGTGGCTTTCCGGATTTGTGCATGTAATAGCATTCGTGTATAAATAATTTACATGTAGGTGCACGCGTTTGATAGTTCAGATAACCATTCCTACTATAATTAATTCGATCCGGAAACGTACCAGCCGCTTTCGAGATAATTGCTCCGTCTTTTTTTTTGTGGGCTTCTTCGTGAAGATTAAACCGTTATTAGGTTTTGCTTGAGCAGTTGGATGACGTTGAAGATTAGAAAGTCGTTAGCACCCCGTCTGTTCTAAAAACCGTATTGTGTTGTTTAGTTTTTGTAAAAGATCGTCGTTTTGCAATTGACAAGCTTATGATACGGTTCAGATACTGTAGCGGTTTCATTTCCTTTTTGTTTTCGTATCTCATTTTTATACGAAATATATTTATGTCTAAAAACATCTTTTACTAGCTTCTGGTCTTCTGCACGAGGCCTAGCCTGCGTGGAATTCTAATTATTATTACAGATACCTACCTACATGTTTTTATATTTTATAAACTTACTATGAAACCGTTTTATTTTTATATGCGACTAGCTAGCTTTTACTTTTTTATTTAGCCATTATAATCGTAATGTTGTCAGTCCTAAGACTAGTTGAACACGTACCTCGACTACGTACTTCGCATTTTTCTAAAACTAGAACATCCCACATCCATAACTATTTGCTACTTGTACACCTCGTAACTCCTGTTTTTGCATCTAATATGTCTCTAATTAGACCTTCATGCCCGAGAAGGTGTCCTACCAACGTATATCGTCTATTTCTTATTGACTTCCATACTGTTTTATTTAGCAAGTTAAAAATTATTTGTCATCCCTTTAATAATAATCAGGTACTATTATCTACTATTCCACTAGTCCACTTTTCAATTTCCAAAAATTATCCAGATCAAATTTCTTTGAAATAATTTATGAATGTGTACCTGCTTGTCGACATTCATTTAAATGAATTTAATTAGCATTCACGCATGTGGATATTTCATGCAATGTCTTAATATTCTCGAATTAAAATGCGATTATGGTTTTGTCCGTGAGCTGTTTTGGTACATAATGAATTAATTTTCTGTCTTAAATTGGTAATTTGGTGGGCGTTTGTTCAGTTACTGGAGGTTATTAACATTGATATTGGAATAGATAATAAATAATAATGTTAATTGAAATCGAAAAAAATAAAGTTAAATTTGAATCAAATTATACACATTATTTAAAGTAGCTGGTTTAGTGTAAGTTCTTATAATAAATTGCTCAAAAAATTGTAAATTTGTTTACCACCTAACAAGGTATATTTAGCATGTGATAAATGAAATTCCTGAGTACATAAAAATTATAATTGCTGCTAAGTACTTATTGTAACTACAAATATGAATAAACAATAAATACTTGAATAATTAGAAGTATTAGTTTAAAACAAATGCTACCTAGGTATTAATACATTATTATATGTACAGTGGAATTCGTTTATTATGACTCCGCCTATATTGACCAACCGTTTAATATGAAGTAATTGCAGTGTTAAGGGTGGTTTTCATATTAAATTCTCTATAGGAAAGTTTGGATATAATGACTCCGTTTAAAATGACATATCGTTTATTATGAGTGATTCCCAAGAAATCATATCCGGCTATAGTGACCCAAATGATTAATAATAACGTTTTCGCTCATTTTTCTGACCCTTCTTATGTATATTGATATTACAATTCATCGTTCTTTTTCTTTTTCTGTTAATAAATATATACAATTTGTAGTTTTTCTCTCTATTAAACTAAATAACTAACCAAAATAGAAAGTTGTTTATTTTCTAAAACTATGCTTTGTATGACGCCCGCTTAGTATGACGTGTTTGTCATTTCCCTTCGATGTCATTATAAGCGGATTCTACTCTATGTATATAGCAGTTCGTAATGTCTGTACAGTATACAGTGCTTTGTTTGGTAAAAAAATAAAAATACTGTAGGTTAATTGGATATTGTAGAGATCGGATTGATATCCAGAATGGAATGTAAAAATTTATTTTTATTCTTAATCGTCTCACGATCAGTTTAAAAAAAGTCTAGCTGTTTGAAATAACACAATAAATATAGATGACTTTATTTGCGTTCTGAGTTCTAAAGATTTTAATGGCCTATTGGCTTGTTTGTCTGTCTGTTACAAATGATCGTGTAAAACATCGCTTACTTTGCTAATAAATTATCATTACTGTAAGTGTGTGTAACTAAACATAGAGAAGAATTTATAAATAAATTGTTAATATTGATTGCCTATTAAACCTCCTTTTTCACTGATGAATGGTGAATTTTTATTTTTTTTTATGTTGAGTTTATTTGATTTTGGTTGTTGAAAGTATTCAGAAGTCACAATGAGAACTTAAAAAATCTAGGAATATTTGAAACTAGCTTTTAACCGCGGTTTTGCTCGCTTTGATATCCTAAATAAGTGTTAAAAATCATCGACGACCACATAAAACTAATTTTTCGGGAACAGTTCTGGATAAAAGGTACCATAGGTCCTTTTCTGTACCCCTGACAATGTGAGAACAAAATTTCATATAGGTTTCACCACGGTCTGGCCCGTGCTGATGTCCTAAATATGTGTCAATGCTCATCGATGACCACATAAAACTAATTTTTTCTATCCTTCGGGCACAGTTTTTTTTTTCTGGATGAGAGGTACCCTATGTCCTTCTCTGTACCCCTGACAAAATGTGTAGAAAATTTCATAATAATCGATTGAGTAATTAAGGCGTGAACTCGTAATGAACTAGCAAACAAATAAATTCACATTCGCATTTATAATAGTTGGAATTTGTTGATACTTTAGAACACTGTAGGATCTTGATGTCTAGGTATTTGCTATTGTTTGGTGGACAAGTAGAAAATTTTCGTTTGAGGAGGACTAGTGTGAAAACATGCTTTTATAATCGCCATAAAAAGAATGCTGAAGGGCGTTATTTTGATTTTATGGATATATTCGAGCTGTAAAACCAGCATATTGGAAACCCCCGCATAATATGTACATCATGTTAATTATGTTAGGCGACCGTACACCGTGAACTAACTAAACATTCGCTTATAGAAACAAATGTCCATTGACCTTAAAAGTCGATATGTCGCCGTTGTTGCTGCGCCATTTATTTTATTTATCATTATACGTATTATTCGTCCGATGTCTACTGTTTTCCAAAATGTATATTTTTTGTCGCTTAAAGATGTTAATAATACGTTTTTTTTTCGCATTTTTGTCTAAAACGAAATGGGTAAAAAATGACGCTACTACGTTCCTAAAAATAATGAATTTTAAAGAGCATTCCCATTTCCAAGCTTAATGTGACAAACAGAACTTAATGTTGAGGTTTTACGTAATCTGAATTAACTCCTATTACTTATTTCTAAATCAAAATTTAGCTTGTAAATGTAAATAGATACATATTTACAAGTAAATAAGACGGTAATATTGTACGATACTGATTATATGATTTTTGTTTGTTGGATCTTTTTTATTGTCAGTTAATAAAGGTTAATCGTAAATAGTTCATTCATTTGGTTTGCTTGAAAAGTTATTTATTTGTTACTTATTTAATGTTAAACTAGCTGGGGTACCTGGTACCTTGTGTGGTAGTTGGAATAAAAGGATAAACTTTAAAATTAATACATAGGTAGCCCCACCCATACAAAAAGGGCTTTGAATAGTCCCCAATGTTGTAGAACAGACCACAACATTCAACTGTGTTCTAGAACGTTCCGCAATGATCTGGGATATTCCGGACTATTCCCGGACATTCCACAACATTCTATAATGTTCTGAAATGTTGTGGAAAACTCTCGAATGTTGTGGACTGTTCTAGAAATTTCTAGAGGGCAAAACTTCCAGCCCTTATATCTTCAAAAGCACACTCTTCAACCTTCTTCGTCGATGGGAGATAGAGGGTTACCCCTCCATGTAACTCTTTTGATCGTACCGGGACTCATTTCTGAGTTTTAGCGGAACGCAAATTGTACACTTTCTTTTATAATATATAGTCAATTAAAATAATACCGTTCATCCCTTCATAAAATTGGATATTTCCAAGACTGACGAAATAATTAATTATGTACTTATTATTTGTTAGTTAGTACACTGTTATCGTATTTTTTAATTACCGAACGTATTTAATATAAATGTTTTATTTTATATTAATAGACAAACTAATCATTCGCTAATTCTCTAGAAAAACAGCTAGTATTTTTTAATAAAGTAAAAACTGTTTCTTTTTAATATTATGGTTTAGTTCTGAATGTTGATAGTAAAGAGAAAACATTTATTGTTCTTTTAATTGCAAAAAAAGGTTACGTACGTACTTATCTTAATTGTTAGAATAAGTACAAAATCGTTTTTCAATCGTGTACTTCCTTTGTTCTTTTAAAATTAGTTATTACGAAACTCGGCGGTCGTTTTAGTTTTTATTTGCGTCTGCATGAACATAAACGTAGTAATGCCTGGAATAAAGAAAGTTTTTTTGACAGTTAACAAAACATTATGATTGAATAAAGGAATGATGAAACGTT
Organism: Agrilus planipennis; assembly: GCF_000699045.2. NCBI lineage: Eukaryota > Metazoa > Arthropoda > Insecta > Coleoptera > Buprestidae > Agrilus > Agrilus planipennis. Next base: position 69,766 of record NW_020438913.1, on the reverse strand, counting down.
CTAATTTTAGACTAGGGAAAGTAGAAAGTTTATTTTGATTTCTCGGCAACAAAAGCATGTAGTATTTTCTTTTTTGTTTTCGTTTATTCTAAATAAATATAAGGGAGATTGGGGCGTATTGATAAACAAAAAGATAGGTCTTACCCCAACTGTTGCGGTTAGTTGGGGTGAGACCTTTCTTTTTGTTTCGTTTATTCTGTTTTTCTCTTATTGAGGTAAATCAGTTATTTATAGTGTTTTTGTCTGTTTTTATTTAAATATGTACGTAAATATCACACAGAAAGTGTTTTATTAGTATAAATAAATGATCAAATAAACTTGATACGCTTTTAGAAAATACCACAAATGGTGCGGTAAACGCCATCTGTAGTATTTTCTAAAACGCACTGTTAAGACAGCAGGTAAAAGTTGGTCTGTGTTCTGTCGGAGCTGCCTGCGACGCGCTGATGAGATCCAAAAAGATCGAAATCGCGATCCGCGTCTGGCAGTTTCGACAGAATACAGATCACTTCTAATTATTTTATTTGATACGGTTTGTTTGTTATTTACAAAATTGATAAAAGTAACTGCACTTAATGTGATTTCTTTATGCAGAAAATCGACCTTTTAATTAAATAAGTAAATCATATTAATACAGATCAGTTGGCCTTTTTATCTTCCACGTTTCATCCTACAAAAGTTTATTATTTACCAATTCACTATAATTCAATTTTAAATGTTATTGTCAATAATAAAACAAGAAAATTATGTATCGCTATCACCAATGAACAAAGTAGTTATTCAATTAATTGATATCGTAATGGACGTCTAAATATTATTATGTGTAGTAGCAATGATGTAAGCTGTTGATGTTTACTTTATTAGTTCTTCTACAACTGTCACTGTTTACATTTTTCATCGATTTCGATTTCTTTATACGTTACCAATTTATGCCCAAAAGAAGTAACCGAAGTAAAGAGAAGCATTGAAACATCTAAGTTAGATTGCTGTTCTAGTAAAAGCTAATTAGCGGTAATAGGTTAATTGAAACTCAGTTAATGTGGCAAAATGTATGTGTGTTCAATGCTTGAAATTGTGCAATATCAAAGTAGGTAAAAGCAAAACGTTCACCGAATATAGAAATTACACATGTGAATAAAATAATTCGAAGTGGTCTGTATTCTGTCGAAACTGCCAGACGCGGATCGCGATTTCGATCTGTTTGGATCTCATCAGCGCGTCGCAGGCAGCTCCGACAGAACACAGACCAACCTTTACCTGCTGTTGTAACAGCGCGTTTTCGTTTCAGCAAGTAGATATCCATATTTTTAAATTGTTGGAGCATACGTAATCCTAAAATGTAGCATCGTACTACAGATGGCGTTTACCGTTAAGACAGCAGGTAAAGGTTGGTCTGTGTTCTGTCGGAGCTGCCTGCGACGCGCTGATGAGATCCAAAAAGATCGAAATCGCGATCCGCGTCCGGCAGTTTCGACAGAATACAGACCACTTCTAATTATTTTATTCGATTATGGTAACGTGCCTATCACGTTGAGGTTAGCTACGCCGGGATTCGTTTCAGCAAGCAGATATCCATATTTTTAAATGGACCTTGTTGGAGCATATGTAATCCTAAAATGTATCATTGTACTACAGATGACGTTTACCGCGCCATTTGTGGTATTTTCTAAAACGCGCTGTTAAGACAGCAGGTGAAGGTTGGTCTGTGTTCTGTCGGAGCTGCCTGCGACGCGCTGATGAGATCCAAACAGATCGAAATCGCGATCCGCGTTCGGCAGTTTCGACAGAATACAGACCACTTCGAATTAGTTTATTCGATTAAGCTAACGTTCCTATCACGTTGAGGTTAGCCACGCCGGGATTCGTTTCAGCAAGTAGATATCCATATTTTTAAATGGACCTTGTTGGAGCATACGTAATCCTAAAATGTAGCATCGTACTACAGATGGCGTTCACCACGCCATTTGTGGTATTTTCTACACATGTGAATTCACCTTTTTTGTTAATGAGTTACATACATCGGTCGTACCTCAAAGTAACACTTCAATTTTGTATTTAAAAAATGTGCGTCTTGTATGGTAATAATTACAGAAGCACCGGATTTCATTCGCCGAATATCGGATAATTCGGCTCCATTATCCGGTACCAGGCCGGATCCGCCGAGTACAGAATCTCTAGTAATAGTAGACTTGAAATTGGTTTTGTTGATGATAGAGATTACTGCTTCTGTGTAGATTTTACAAATACATATTTCGTTTGTTTATACAGATCGCGTTTTGCGGAGCAGAAGTCGAGAAATCGTATCAAATTGATTCATTTGGCTAACCTACTTAGAGCCAGTTGTAACTGCGTGAAAAATCGAATAACTATATTTTCGATTTTTATTACTTTTTTTGATAGTTCAATTTCGTCCACTTTTATGATTTGGAAATAATTAACGATAAGTGAAACAATTGCAGTCGCAAACTAGAACAACGCGATTTGTTTTAACAAAACAAAATTTAAAGCAATAAAACAAAAGTAATTTACTTATATTGGCTACAATTTTTGAATAACGAAGAATATTTTAAAATTCACAAATTGTAGGTTTGGTATAGAACTTTCATAACATCTGCCTATATCCCGAAATGCCAAAGAATTATTGTTTATCTCTTGGGTAGATAATTCAATATTAATTTCTTACTAATTGTATGTATGGGAAAGTATTTATCAGTCCGGATTTTGGAATACACTGGCTTAGTCTTTTTGAAGAACAAAATTTTCACAATAAAGTGATATTTATTTGTGTTTTTTATTGTTATCACCATCTTTAAGCCGATATCTTCATTACGAACTACTAAATTTTAAATACAAGACATTAATAAATAAACTAATGGTAGGCTTAAGATTAGTGATAATCTGAGACACAGTAGATACTTTGATGTATTTGAATCACCCTGTATATTTATCTATTAATAAACGAAATGCATAGGGAGCTGACCATAAATTGTCTAACACTAATTGGGGGAAGCCCAGCCGGCCGTTATGGGTCTGTTACGTACGAGGAGGAAGAGATTAATATTTCCGTTCAGTAGCGATTTTAGAATTTATTAAAAATTGAATTCTTATTAGAAATTAAAAAATCTTTTTTTAATTGAATCCTAAAATTTTTACATTGCACGTGTTTGCGTAATGGGAAGGGGTAGAGGGGTCAAGCTACTCTTTACAATCTCGTTGCATGGGGAGTAGGGAAGAAATTGATGAATTTTGTGTGACGTAATTTAGGGTCAGTAATAAGTATGTATACTAAGTGTAGAAAACTATTCTTTTAAAAATAATCAAGAATTATTGTTTAGTATATTTGTACCTATGTACGCCAAAAATTAATCAATTTCTCATTTCTCAAATAAATGGTTAGTATAACAAATTCTTCTTCCCTACCAGTCACTGTGAGCTCGAAACTGTTAACACCACTGCTTCGAGTGATCGAAATTCACTTTTGTGTACAATTTGTTTAATCACTTTCTTTGTGTTTAAAATTGTTTGAAAAATTAAATTTAGAGAATTGTTTGTAGATAGGTATGCAACACATCGTACACTTCGGCCTAAGAAATTGCTGACACTACGTAATAAATACTACTTTGCCTTGTGATGACAGCACTCATTTCTTTTATGTATAATATTTGTATTTATAGTCAGAATGAAATTAGAAGATGTTAATTACAATGAACATGGGATTCCTTCAATTTTTGAGAATAGTTTCTCTTTAGTTATTTATGTGATATAATTGAAGATATTTTGTAGTAATAAATACTGTGTATTGTCGAGAGTGTATAGTTTCTCTGAAAATGCTTTTTTGTTAAAATTAGTTATAAAAAATGTACCTGTCTAATGTAGTTTTTTTAATGATATTGATTTCTTCATTGTAAGATAAACCGTGTAAAGCGTACTATTCCTTTGTCTGTTTAATTACCAGTGTTCACATAACAATTCCAGATTAACGTCTATTAAGTTAATTATTTAATTTAATCAAAGCCTTTTACAGTATACCTACTTGTTAAAATTTCTTCGTTATTGTTTTCAATATGTTGTTTTTTGAAAACAATAATGATTCTTGATGGTAGATTATTTTGGCTATCTCATTCAATAAATTTTGAAGTTCGAATATGATTGCGTATATTTATGTATGTAAAAAAGTATTGCTTAATATTTACTTTGAAGTTCTACTTTATAATTAATTAATAATTTTTTGAACCCTGAAGCTTCGCGAAAGTGAGATGAACATTACGAAATACAATTAGGGAAATTAAAGGAATAATTAATAGATGTTTTGAGAAAGTGTATAATTTAAAATTTTAATGATAAAGTGGGTATTGCAGTCAGTGAACTTAATAAATGGACTGTTCTTCCTGTAATAACAATGTAAACCGTGTAATAAGGTGAAGGTACATTTATTTTTAATAAATGGTCTTATAACCAACGTATCCACACGCAGAAAAAAAACAATACCTTGTTCTAGAATAGAAAGACTTATTACATACTAATATCTTCCTGTTGTCCGAGACTACGTCCGCGTGAAATTCGATTATATCGTAAATTCTCATTTTACACCTTAGGGGTGATATTTTAAAAACTCATTTTATAGGCTTGAATTTCATTGAGACGCTTCTGGATTAATTCATCATAAGGTCGTCAGTCCTAAGCCTGGTTAGACACGCGCCTCCTATCCTGAGCTAATCTTCGCTTTTCCCCAAAACTATAATTGTCCACATTCTTAACTATTTGCGAACAATAATCTAATCTACTTTTTTTTCCTTGCATACTAATATTATTGTTTTACTTTTATTTATTTTCATACGATACTGTTTTGTCAATACCGTTTCCATTTGATTTAAAGCAATCTCTAACTCCTCCTTGCTAGATAGATGCTAATACTGCTATATCATCTGCAAAATCAAAGCATACTAATGTTTTGCCCCCTTTATATCAATCCCGATCGCGTTTTCGGTGTATAGATTAAAAAGTAGCGGTGACAGTGTGCATCCCTGTCTGACTCCCATATTTATTTCTCTAAAGTAATTAATTAAGGATGAAAAAATTTCGAACTTCGAAATTGGAAGAATTAAAATAGGCATTTCAAAGAAATTGAAAAATTCCCTCCTAATAAATGAGTTCGGTGTGCATTTCAGTTTTATAGCAACATTCAATGGATGCGTTAAATATTATTAGCGAAACATTAAACTTTACTGTTACTATATTGTACATGTGGGCTTCTGGCCTACTTTTGTAAGAAAGAACACTACATTCTGTTGTTGCTACATACCGTGTATAAGAACGATCATTTGAAAACTGATGAAAAATAAGGCTAATAATGAGATTTGTTTGTTAATTTTTGATATTTATTTGCTTCTAATTTCAATTTAAAAAAATAAATATTGGCGCCTATTTGTGTTTGATGTTTTTTTTTTCTTTATTTACAACTTAAATAACGGTCAACCTGCAGACTGTATTACGGGCCCCTTAAGGTTAAATAATAGATTTTTGGCAAGATCCGGCAAATAGTTTAATTTGACGATAACAATTTACTTCCGTCAACTGACAATTTTTTAATGTATTTACGAAAAAAAAAATACGAAAGAAAGTTTTTTTNGCATTATCTTTATTGTCTCGGTTAATTCTCAATTAATTGCAGTAAAATAAAATGTTGTATTCATATGATTTAAATTTATTTGAATTGAACTATTAGGGTTCATTTGTATTTTTTTAAGGACAAATGACGTTGTAAATAGCTTCTAATTAAAAACTACTTAAAAATCACTTGGAATTTCATGATACCGGAGTTCATCCAGAGATATTGAAATTATTTCTAATTTAAATGTATATTTTTCTTTTGTTACATATAATATTCCTTTAAATAAATTATTTATTACAATATGTACTTCCCCTAAAAAAAAAGGAATTATCATTTTATGAGTAATCTAATTCGGAGTCCTCGTAATAATTGTAGTAATGAAGATACTTTAGCGTGGATAATTTGGGAAGCTGTATATTTTGTTAAAATATGTTTAAAGAAATATCGAACATATAACCTGAATGTTTAAGTTGCTTTTTCTAGCAATTATTAGAGAACTATTTTCAATTTCGAATTCAATATTAATTTAATGTTCTTGTTTTCGTCCTACCTTCATAATATGCATTTAGCAAATTTGGATTAAAAAAATTATTTAACTTTTTATAGAAGTGGACGATTTTTTATTTATCTTCGTCTTTATTTTTAGTACCCGCAGACGATATTGTACGATCCTGCCCGAAAAAAAGAGCCTTCTTCAACATACTCAGCAGAGCGAGACGCATGTTTGAGATTTTTCGAAAAATGGAACGAATCGGATCAGGTGGAATTCGTGGAAAATTTATTGGCTCGTATGTGTCACTATCAACACGGGCATATCAATTCCTATCTGAAGCCTATGTTACAAAGGGATTTTATATCGCTTTTACCAAGTAAGATTTTCGTCTTCTTTACTAATAGTTTTTACTCAGTTGCAGGGTAACCGTCATTCCTTATAGTTACCTTTTATAAATTTTATTTACGTTTCTATTTTTAATATTAAAATAATGCTATTTTATTTTTAATAAAGAATACTGTAAGAAAAATGTGGCGTTTGTAGTTATTTATTTACTTTTGATTGACGTTGCAATATTTTTTTTGTAAATTGTATTACTTTTATTAAAGAGAAAGGGTTAGATCACGTGGCCGAAAACATCTTATCGTATTTGGACGCAGAAAGCTTGTGCGCCGCAGAATTAGTGTGCAAAGAGTGGCTTCGTGTTATATCTGAGGGTATGCTATGGAAGAAACTCATAGAGAGGAAAGTGAGAACAGATACGTTATGGAGGGGTCTCGCGGAAAGGCGACAGTGGTATGTTAAAAGATCGATAACAAAACGATCGATTTCTAGGCTATCGAGTTGGAGCTTAAAATTTCGCTTTATTTTAAAGGATAAACTAATTAGACAAATAAAAATAAAAAAGTGTTTTCAATTTTGTTTTATTTATGTTTTTTGTGTATGATTAATATATTACTGTATTATTGATTTAATTGAGTCATTTTATCATTAGTATTGCTTTGTGCAATTATTATATGTTAAATAATTTAAGAAACATTTAATTAAAAGGTAGGATAACAGGTATTCGATGAAATAAGTACATTTATAATTTATTTAAATAGTTCTAATTTGATATAAACACCCTATGTCCTTGTCTTTGAGAATGTAGAGTTGAGTTTGCTGAAGAAGTCACAATGGTGTGAACAAACGTTCAGTCGTCAATCAAAATAAGTTCTCGGTGTTCATTACATATGAAGCAAATTTAGGGTGAAAATTTTTATAAGCCCATTGTATATTCGTTGTGTCCAAATACCTATGATAACCCGCCTTTTAATTAAATTGTCCTGAACGTGAACAATCAGAAGTTACCATATTTTGAATAATTATCTGATTAGAAGATTTGTAGATTATGTACAATTTGGTTTAAAATTTTTTAGCAATTTTTATAATTTTCTCGTTTAGGATTCAGTACCTGTTCAAACCGAAACCGGGCGAAAACATTCGGCCTCATTCGTTTTATCGCGCTCTTTATCCAAGAATCATCCAGGACATAGACAGTATCGAAAACAATTGGCGAATGGGTCGGCACATATTGCAAAGGATCAACTGCCGATCAGAGAACAGCAAAGGCGTTTATTGTTTGCAGTACGATGATCAGAAGATTGTATCGGGATTACGAGATAATACGATTAAAATATGGGACCGGCATTCGTTACAGTCGACCAAGGTGTTGACGGGACATACGGGATCTGTGCTCTGTCTTCAGTACGATGACAAAGTGATAATAAGCGGCTCTAGTGACTCGACGGTCCGTGTATGGAACGTGAACAGTGGTGAGATGGTCAACACTCTGATACATCATTGCGAGGCCGTTCTCCATCTAAGATTTAATAATGGGATGATGGTCACATGTTCAAAAGTGAGTAAATGTGTATTTCGAGGGTGTAAGGTCTAACGACTGAAAAGCCTAAATGTTTACACCGCATATCCTTTAAACCTCGCACTTTGTAACAGAAAAAACTTCTATGAAATTTACCCCACTCGCATCCATTTTGTGTTTCAAGATTTACATGACAGAAGGACACAAAAAATTAAGCAAATATTAAGTATCCCTGAAGTGAAATGTAATTATAAAAATTCCCTTTCCTTCTCTGTCTACGTGAGGTTGTATTTATAAAAAAAAATATGAGTTGCCAGTTTTGAATGCATTCGAGTGATACAAGTGGAAGAAGAAGAGATTGAAGAATGTTTATGATGGGTTTGTTTTTGTTACAGGATCGTTCTATCGCAGTGTGGGATATGACGTCGCAATCGGAGATATCGTTACGTCGAGTCTTGGTGGGACATCGTGCGGCTGTGAATGTGGTTGATTTTGACGAAAAATATATTGTGTCCGCGTCTGGGGACCGTACGATAAAAGTGTGGAACACATCGACGTGTGAATTCGTGAGAACATTGAACGGACACAAACGCGGAATCGCGTGTTTGCAATATCGGGATCGATTGGTCGTGAGTGGTAGTTCCGACAATACCATTAGGTAAGTTATCTTATTATCACAAGGTAACCGAGCGGCATGGCCTAGAGGTCTAGACCATTGCTTAGCCCTTGGGCAAATGCTGAGGCAGTAATATTCCACAGATAATCTTTCACTCTCTTCTGTCTTCATTTCGTCCGTCTCATCTTTCTCACCCGAACCACCACCCACCCATTCCCACGATTCCTGAAAGCAGGCTGAAGAGGGCCTTCCGCCCTACCTTCCGGCATAGTCCGGAGGGACTGCCCGCCCACCGGCATTACTGGCTGGTGGGAATGAAACACCCAAAATTTTTTTTTTTTTTTTTTTAAATTACAAGGTATTGAAAGAAATACATCATTTAACTTTGGATAGTAATTGGTCCGCCAGACCAAAGGGGCTAAAGTCCACATCTACTATATTTGAGCAAAGAGAATTTTGTGTAGGCCAACGAATGGCATTTTGGGTATACCCCTGATTGTCACTCGGTTACATGGGGAGGGTTGTGTTTGATTTTCTTCTTTGTAATTTTAAAATATTGAGATTAGTTTGGATTTACACAAGTATGATGTCTGTTTTCACTTTAGACTGTGGGATATTGAATGTGGTGCTTGCTTGCGAGTCTTGGAGGGTCACGAAGAGTTGGTACGCTGCATCCGATTCGATTCGAAACGGATTGTAAGTGGTGCGTATGACGGGAAGATCAAAGTATGGGATCTTGTGGCTGCGTTAGATCTACGAGCGCCTGCAAATTCCCTATGCCTTAAAACGCTGGTTGTAAGTTAATGATTTAATTTTTATATTTTGAAAACTATTTGACATTTAATAATTTTTATATGATGGCTTAGTATTGTTTAATTATTTTGTTTGTCTGACGTAATTATTTAACAGGAGCACACGGGACGTGTGTTTAGACTGCAGTTCGACGAGTTCCAAATAGTTAGCAGTTCACATGACGACACGATCCTCATATGGGACTTTTTGAATTCCTCCCCTGACGTTATTCCAAAAAGAGGCCAGTCATGTACGCAAATGTCGACACGATCACCATCCCGTTAGTAAATCGAATTAATTATTTGATTCGCTCATAACTATAATAATTTAAAGATTAAAATGATTCACTTTGTAGGTTAAGGGTAGTTTTAATTTTATTTTCGATTTTCAGCATTTGAGTGATTTCGCAAGCTCCTTTATCAAACCGATGGACCAGAAATTAGTCGTACATTCTATATAAACCATGCCGAACAGCTTCGTGTGGGTGTGCTTGGTAAAATCCCTATTACGAATAAACGATTCTCTTCGATTTTGAAAAGTTACCTTAAAATGGCACATTCCCCCATAACCAATCGACCGTCTTCTACTCTCCTCCTTTCCTCCTACTCACTTCCCAATTCTGCGCGTTGTCTTAGTACAAATTACTTATTCGTAAAGTGTAAATAAATGCATTAAACAAAATTGTTTGCCGATTAAACAATGTGTCGTGTTTACGTTTCTATATACTTTTTAATTTTGAAAAACAAGATAGAGAGAGAGACAGAGAGAGTGAGTGAGAGACAGAAATAGACACAGGAAGAAAAAGAGGTGGAGTGAAAGGGATAAATGAATATACACAGGGTGTCCTATGCAAGATGGTTTTAACGACAAGTAGGCGTATTATTATTTGTTGGAAGCAAATTTTTAGAGCACTAATCTAGCATGTTTGCAAACTGATTCGAGACTAGTAGTGATAAAAAATACATGCTTACATTATAAATATATCGAGAAATTATTGTTGCTCTTAATACTATTATTATTATTATTATTTACGATTATTATTATATAACGATATGGATGGAAAAATTACTCTGCTGATGTACATAGTATGTATATTGACTTGATCTCTGTGCAGCTGTTCGAATTAGATAAGAAGACAAAAAAGTTTCCCGGGAATCTCAAAAAAAAAAGAGGATTCACCATCGCTTGTTTTTCGTAAAAAAATATTTTCTTTTCGTTTGTTGCAAAATAGGAACCTGAAGAAAATTGTATTTAATATAAGTGTAACGTTTCTTTTGATTAAGGCGTTTGTACATAGTGTTTGAATGTGTGTGTAGAGAACTATTAAAATGGACTTGTAGAGGCGCGTTTAGCATTTGGTTAGTTTTATGCTTCAAAGCCTCTCCAAGAACATGTTTTAAAAATACTAATTAAAAAAATACACATTAATTATAGTGTCGTACATCTATACACTACTTATTGTATGTAAGATCATAACTGACATGAGTGAATAATGAGAAAATACAATTCTGCGTGTATTACTGCTTATGATGGGATTTTGACAGTAACGAATAACAGTATCAACTCTTTATTAATTAATTTTAAAGGAAAAAAAACATTAAAAGGTTCAACAATCAGACAAATGTTTATTTGCGTAAGGCGTAGCATTTAATGTGATAAGATTGTATTTTAGACTTTCTAATTATTATTTATTAAACGAAGGTGATTTTTTAATTGTTTTTAAATAATGTTACACCGATGCCTGATATAAAAAACACAAAAAAGTAAATAAAATACTTTTTTGAACCATATGGTATTTCATTTATTTAAAAAGTTGAGAGTAATGTGAAATGTTTGTTGTTAACTAAGTATGTCAGATATGTTTAGAATATAAGGGTTCATACAAAAACGATTAACTACTAAGGTACTGTTTAGAGCCGGTAGTGCCTATTCGCATTATCACATCAACATAAGGTCGCCAGTCTGTCTCTCTCATATACCTAGAAATGTATATTACGCAAGAGAGATCATAAGCGAGGATCTATAGTGGCCATCATTTTAAGGCAACTTTAACAGCCTGTTATACAGACCGCATGTAAACAGAGGACACCAAGCGGCGCACGCATCATATCATACGTAAAAGTGACGCCATCTTTTGTCTCTTTTATATCGGCTCAGTAGTATCGAGTCAGAATCGAACAAAAGCGGAATATATTTCTAGGTATATGATCTCTCTTTACTCCTGCTTCTGCTCTGACTAATCCTTCCAGTTTCAGGTGTACTTTCCTACTTTTCTGTATTCATATTTTGTTTTTAACTTTTTCTAACTCCTCATTTGTAACCTTTTTTATCGACGGTATTTTTACTATCCACCTCAACACGACATCTCAAACACTTCTAACATTTTGTATGTCGTATTGCACCCGCCCAAAGCCGTGGATTATTTTTGTTATGACTACTGCATTTTCCATCCTAAATTATCCGACTTATAACATATTGAAAATTATCGTTCGCATTGTTTTACAAATTTTAAAACTACAATACAATATTAAAAACGGATGTGAAAGGGTTAGTAGAGGTAATAGAACTTTCAAAATAAGAACCATTTCTTAGTAAAAAATATTTTAATATCAATACGGCAAAGACTTGATTCAGGAGAGAATAATTTTTCGTAATATTATTACATTATCTGTTAGTTATTGTTAGGGGGTACTTTTTTATAAAACAAACATAAGTATATAATTAACTACTGACACATTCTTTTACATTTATTACTGGGGTTTAAAGAGTTAGTTCTTGTACATATCTAAAATACTGTAACAGTGTGATGAAATGAAATACTTGGTTTTTAAACACGTACGAAAGGTAATTTTAATTCATTTTTCTTACATTCTATTTTTATTCATACAGCGCGTACAAAAAAAATATAATACAATTTCCAAACTTTCCATATAAACAAATTCTTTTAATTTCTTATCGTCTAAATTTCATAATTTATTTTACAATTTTTGATAATGGCTTTTATGGGTTTACAATTTCGCTTGTTATAAATAAAATATTTTTTATTTTAACGAGGGTGCACGGCCCAGTGTAACGATTTTACTTAAAATAGAAATAACTTTTTGACTTCGTAAAGCGTCAAATAAGTTCTGCAACTAATTTATGGTGATTATCATTTGATCGGGAAGACGTTTGGTTGTGATCTTCTGGAACTTCTATGTAGCCCCCTATTGGGTCAGGTACCTGGAACGTCGACCCTTGGAAGCCCATTGCAGCTTCGTAGTACTAAGAAAAAATAAAGAAGTGCAAAATAAATTATCATAAAAAAAAAGGTCTAGAAAGGTAGTCATCTTAAAAATGCAGCGTAACTTACGTTTGGGGTTCCCCTAATTGTACTATGCGGACTATTTGACGTTACGGGTACTCTGGATAGGGTGGCGTAGTCTGCCGTTTCGTCGGCGATCGACATACTTGCTATGTGCGAAGACCCTCTTCTGTGAGGGTGTTGAATAGTTGCGTAAGTATTGTCCTCCTTAAACAAATGTAGAATGTATTTTAACACTGTTTTTTTTCAGATGCCGTCCAAAATAGTTGAAAAGTCAAAAAATTAGTAAAAGATTGGAACAAAGAGTTTAAAAAGTATAAATATTCCAACACACAGAAAATCATTTGTTTGATTGCAATATAATCAGAAAAAAGAAAGGAAATAGTTAGTAATAATTACAATTGTATTTAAACAAAAAAAATAATAAAGACTTGTTTTCTTAAAGGAGGTTTTTGGTATTACTACTTTAATGTAGGTAATTAAAATTTTGTTTCAATTGTTCACAGCAAAACTGATTTTGGTTAACTCTATTCTTTAAATACACTATTGTTCATGATTTATTGTGTTTTACTTAATATTGTTATTTTTTCTTGATATTTATTATTCGGTAGATTTCGCCCCTTGCGTCCCTTTGCGGCCGTTTTTCTTTTTTATTTATGTCTCTATTCTTACTATATTTTCAATGTTGTCTGTCGTGGCTTGAAAAAGGCTTTGCCTTTACTGTTTATATTAATAAGAGAAAAGATATAACTCGTTTCAAACGGTTAAAGATGTGACCTTGAGGAAAGCTGATGAATAGAAAAAATACACACTAAGCGTATCCATGTAAAGGGAAGGGGCATACCTATAACCGTTTGAAATAAGTTGAGGGTGTTAATGTCAGCTTTGACTGCCTCTATGAAAATTGACAACATTATTAACTTGATATGAATTAGGAATAGCTTGACAATTTTAATTGCAGATAAAGACCAAGCCTGTAAGAAATAAAACTAATTTGATCAAAACTATTCAGTGGTTTTGTGTGATGCGACTACATCAATTTATCACTTTTAATTATGAGTCAACCAATATGGTAAATAGTAAAATACTACGTTTGTCTTGTGATATTAAACTCACTAAATTTGTGTATAAATATACGTAGTATTATTTAGATTATGTTTTATACTAGAATAAACTGTTAAAACATCTAACAGCTTACAAAAATTTATTTTTGATTGATTAGTATCGCAGTTTATTCCTTCAATATTCCCTCTTCAAGAGGGCCGCGATCAAATTACTTCTTAACACAATTTATTATTTTGTTATTTTCTTCTGTTTGAACTGAAATTAGTTTGATTTATTGTCACACGGTCCAGTTGTACTTACTTGGATCATTTCACCCCCATTCCTTTCCAAACCGTTGTGCTCAGGCTCATTGAATACTTGCATTGTCAGTTCTTGCTCCTCATAAATTTTCAGTTTCCTTCAAAATAGTTGTCAAAATTACCGGTGAGCGAATCTATTATAAGATATACAAAACTTACTGTTCGATCCAAAGCGGATTTTCGGTGGTGTTCAAATCGTCTATAATTGCTTTCTTGATGAGTGCATCTTTTTTCTTTAGTTTATTGGGTGTAATCATCCATCGCCTCAGACAACAGCACACAACTATGAATGTGATAATGCCCACAAAAAGGACTATTAGTAGCGCTATTAGGGCTGCTAGAGCGGGATCAAATAGTTCCTCTTTTTCCATTATGAACGCAGGCAACACGTTTTCGATCGCGTAGCCGGCGTAGTAATCCCGAAGGTAGTCGTATTTAGCGTCTATAACCTTTAGAACCTCCGGAACGGGAAGAACAGTGTATGTTGAAGGATTCACCGCAAGAATGTACATATCGCTCCTAGATTTAAAAAAATCTTGAGTTTTATTTCTTTTAAGGGTGAAAAGATACAGTCATTGGGGATTTTTTCTGATTGCAGGCATGCGCATTACTTAATAAAAAATGGAGCGCAACTTTGGCTTAAAATTTCAGTGCAATTGAACAGTACATTGACTTCGAAACTTCATTTTTAATATGCTAGGGTCATAATAGTAAATTAGAGTAGTGGTGGTTACTGGGAAAAGTAAAGCCCTTACCAATTTTCATTTTTCTTTCCGTTTAATTCTGTATGGTACCGGATTTCGTTGAGAACAATCAAACTCTGAGTGGCGTTACTTAATTCTTCAATTATTTCTTCCTGTTCTTGTAAAACTTCTCCAACAGGTCTCGAGAGTATTACACGGATAAGTTGTTGAGGTTCAAAAATCCACACCTGTTAAATTTGGAAAAAATTTAATGCGAAATGTGTATTATAATATTCTGGTGGGGAAACTGTCACAGTCAGGAACATAATATTCTTCTGGGCTTCTAATTTCTTTCATGAGATCCCAGCAGAAAGATCGCAACCTCAAAAAGCCCGAAAGAATATTGTAAATAATACATTAACTGTAAGAGTTCTTACATTAACTTTGGCAATCGCCTCTCTTTCTGGAAGTGCCACCTCTTTAGCAACAACATCTACCACGAATCTGTGCTGATTGTTTTCGGCCAAATAGGTGGCAGTGGTTAATTCACCCTTTTGGGTAATATTAAACGGTGATGGTATGATCGATCCAGAGCTTTTCGTCGATCCATATTTGTAAAGGTTCGATGCTTTGACGTAATAAATAAGAGTACCATTAACTCCTTCGTCGGGATCAGTGGCAGTAACGTTGACGAGGAACTTGTTCACTGGAGCCATCGCACTGACCGATGCGTAATACGTTGACTTTTTGAATTTTGGTTCGTTATCGTTCAGGTCGACGATAGTTATATGAACCTTAGCAAAACTGCTATTGTGAGCGATGTCCGTTTGGAGAAGTTTGTTTTTCTCTTCGGGAGATATATAAAAGTCGGGTTCATTAGTTGCCAGGATGCATAAATTATATTCGCTCTTTTCTTCACGATCGAACACTTTGTTGGTAAAAATACTACCGTCCAATTTGCCCACTTTGAATGAGTCGTCTTCAGAACCGCAAATTAAATAGTAGAAAACTTTCGCATGGCGTCCTTCATCCCTGTCTAATGCCCTTACTTGACCTAAAATTGATATGTTCTCCAGTTTGATTAATTAATATATAACTACATTTGTTCATACCGATTTTTTGTTCTTTTTCTGAATTTTCAACGATAGAAAACCTGTATGGATTTGCGGTTATGGTGTCAGGGAATTCGGGTCGGTTATCGTTCATGTCTACTAAAATTATTTTTAGGTGTTCCTCTGTTTCATGCCAGAGAGGGAACCCATGGTCCTTAGCTACCAGCACAAGCTTGAAACAAGTAAATGGGATTTTTAGTAATGGCAGAAAAGCTTTTTTTTCTCAGCAAATTTACCTCGTATTTCGATTTGGTTTCTCTGTCCAAAGCACGTTTCATTTTCAATTCCCCCGTTTCTTTGTTTAATATGAAATCTTCAGTCTCCGAGACTAAACTACCATTCACTTTGATGTGATAGGTGACTTTACCGTTTTTACCTACGTCTTTATCGATCGCTTTTAGTGTCATTACCAAATAACCTTCGGAGGCATCGTTCTAATAAATAAATAATTGTAACAAAAATTAGAGGACGCGAAAATAATTAAAAAAAAAAGTGTCACCTCAATAATTTCGACAGTAGCGTTGGGTATTGTTGGCATTACAAACCGAGGTTTATGTTCGTTGACATTAACCACCTGGATGTTGATAATTGCTCTATCAGATAGTTCACCATTTCCTTCTCCATCCCGGGCTTCTACAATGAGTTGGTGATTGTGGGGTTGATCTACTAAGCTTTTGTGAGGGTACAAAATGCCGGTGTCGATTCCCAGAAGAAAAGTACCTGCAATATAAATTTTTTTGGAAAAAAATGCAGTGAATATCTGTGCGAAATTCAAGGGACAATTTGGAACACTGCTATTTTACCTATATAAATATTTCATTTGATATTTAAAAATCCGTTGAGGAAGTTATTTAGATTTGAATTCCACACCTTCACTTACCATTATCATTTCCGGATAGTATCCTATATGCCACATTCCCATTATTCCCTTCATCTAGATCGGTGGCAAAAACCTGGAGTATTGGAACGGGTGGATTCAGCCTTGCGTTCTCCATTACTGTAGCATTGTAAACACTCTGGTTAAACTTGGGGGCATTGTCATTGACGTCTGTTATCTCTATATTAATTGGCACGGATACAGAGCGTTTCAAATTACCGGGCGCTCTATCACTGGCAACTACTTGTATCACAGTTTCGTTGATGATCTCGTGATCGAGGTAATTTGAATTCGCTACTGTGATTTCGCCTGTTTCGGAATCTATATTGAAATGCTCCTTGTGTTCTCCAGTTAAACTGTACGTTACAATTCCATACTCTCCAGCGTCAGCGTCTGTCGCGAGAACGGTAAGTACGTGCGTGCCGTTGGGAGAATTTTCCGGAATCTTCACGTTGTAAGTCTTCTGGGAAAATGTGGGATCGTTGTCGTTAACGTTGATGACGTGCACCTTAACCAACGCCGAAGTATTTAGTTGGGGAATTCCCAAGTCGAATACGACAACCGTAAAGTTTAATTCTCTAAGTTTCTCGTAATCGATTTGCTTCTTAATTTGCACAATACCTGTTAGATAAATTGGTTATTATTTAAACGTATTTTGAAATAAAAGTACCTACAATGGTACTATATAGGTACCTGTGCCATTATTAATTTCAAAATATTCGCTAGGAGGGATAATGATGTAACCAGCGATTTCCGAATCTTCATCTATTGCTGTGTAAGTGGCAACAATTGTACCAACCGGAAGCTCTTCTTTCACTTCTAGTTCGTAAACTGGATTATCAATTGTCCATGGGGGAAGAAACTGCGGAGCATGATCGTTCACGTCAATAATATTGATTATTAACAAACCTGAAATTCGAAGGCGAGCCTGCAGTATTTATTTCCATCGATAATGAATTTGTGAATTTTATATTTGTATTTACCTTCTCCTTGTTGAACAGAAGGTGCTGTAATATCTGTCACCAAAACGGGGATTCTTATCACTGCTGCTACATCTCTTTCTAGTGGATTTAAGACGGTGACTTTGCCTGTGGTCTTGTCCACTGAGAAAAAATCCTTGAACAAATCGTTTGTTACCTCCTGGCCATATTTGTCAAGTGCTGTAATGGGTTCGGTGACTGCAAAGTTTAGGGCTTCCGAAGAATTAACGTCAGGATCCAAAGCTACTAACGTATGAACGATGGTTCCTACGGGAGCGTCCTCCATAATCTGTTAGAAACGGAAACAATGCTTTATTTCTTACAACTAAAAGTTGAAAACGTAAGGATTGTGTTGGCCTACTTACACTGGCTTTTTGAGTGACTGGAACAAAATATGGAGACTTATCATTAACGTTGAGAACATTGAGGATGATCCTAGCGGTTGCGTTTAGACTGGGCGTTCCATGATCCATGGCGATGACTTCAATATTATAAGTGTTTCTTCTATCATAGTCTAAATCGTTGACTAAGATTATTTCACCCGTTTCACTGTCGATTTCGAAGTCATTAAATGAACCCTTTAGGATTTCGTATTCGATTTTTGCGTTGTCTCCCATGTCAGCGTCAACAGCTTGTACTTCCAGAATCGTTGAAGCTTAATATAAAATTAAAAATTAGTAAAGAGAAAATGGTCAATTAATTTGGCTTCAAACTCTTCAAAATTTCTTACCAACTGGAAGATCTTCTGGAATTGCTTTCATATAACTTTCTTTAGTGAATATTGGAGGATTGTCATTGATATCTTTCACAGTGATCGAAACTTGAGTCGTGGCTGTATATTTTCCATCACTGGCCTATGAAAAACACTGATAATATTCTGATAAAATTATGATGTATATCAGTATACCTCGACATTTAGTACAATATTATTATCCTCGTCATTTCCAGATTTAAGGCTGAGACCTTTGCTGTTTGCGATTCTAATTTTGCCCGTATTTGGATCAATAGAGAAGAGGTTGTTGTTGTTTCCAGCAATAATCGAGTAGGAAATGTGCGAAATTTTGTCGATGTCGGTGGCTTCTATAACCACGTCTGGATTAAATTTTACCGCACCTTCATCTACGAAAATGTGGTAAATGGATTGGGAAAATCTGGGAGGATTGTCGTTGCTATCGGTTAATATTATTTTCAAAGGTACAATCGTTGTTTGACCTTTGCCATCGTCATCGGTGGCCTATGATACCATAAAAAGTACAATATTAATAAAACAAATCAGTACTGTATGAAAATAAATAAAAGTAAAACTAAAATATTGATATGCAAGGGAAGAAAAAGTAGGGAAAGAGCGAATATAAAGATAGGAGACGAAAAATTAGAAGAAGTGGCTGATTTTAGATACCTAGGAAGTCAGACAAGTGAGGATGGAAGGAGTAGTAGGGATATAAAGCAGAGGATAGCGCAGGGTCGTGTCGCCTTTAATAAAAAAAAGTCACTTCTATGCTCGCGAACGGTTAATTTAGAAATTCGAAAAAGGTTGTTAAAGGTGTATGTTTGGAGCACGGCGTTGTACGGGTGCGAAACATGGACAGTGGGAGCGGCGGAAAAGAAAAGGTTATAAGCGTTCGAAATGTGGTGTTATAGGCGGATGATGAGGATATCGTGGGTAGAAAAGGTTAGAAATGAAGAGGTATTGGAAAGAATAGGAGAACAGAGGACTCTATGGAAGTCAATAAAAAATAGGCGAGATAGGTTGGTTGGACACCTTCTCAGGCATGAAGGTCTAGTCAGAGACATATTAAAGGCAGAAACAGGAGTTAGGAGGGGTAGAGGTAGACCTAGATTAGATCACTGTTCGCAAATAGTTAAGGATGTGGGCTGTTCTAGTTTTAGGGAAATGCGAAGTTTAGGTCAGGATAGGAAAGAGTGGAGGTACGTGTCCAACCAGTCTTAGGACTGATGACCTTATGATGATGATGATGATTATTATTATTTTTATTTACCTTGAATGATAGGGAATATTCGGGCTTGGTTTCATAATCCAAACATTCTGGTTGACCGGGTGCCTCACAGGTTGCCACAGTTACAGTTCCAGTTCTGTTATTGACTTCAAATTTTTCGGCCCCATTACCAACCAGTTGATAGACCAAACCATTTTCGCCAAACCTTCCGCTGTCTCTGTCTTTGGCTACGATACTTGTTACTAGGGTTCCTCCGGTTGCCATTTCCGAAACCTGGGCAACGTAAGCTTCTTGAGGAAACTCAGGAGCATTGTCGTTCGCGTCTGTAACTGATATCTTCACCGTAGCCGTAGATGATAAAAGAGGATCGGTATACAGTTCCTTAGCGACAATTAAAATGATAAATTTCCTTTGGTTCGGATCTTCATAGTCCAATGAACTGTTGGCTGTGTATATTTTGACTTGCGAAGATCCGTTTACCACGGAAGGTTGGATGGCGAAAGCTCCGGAAATGTCTTGTAGAGATAAAGAAAATATCGCATTCAAACCCTGACGAAGAAAAATGTAGATGAGACAATAGTGCTTCATGAAAAATATTTATTTGGTACTACCTCATCTGGATCCGTAACAGTGATGTTCAAATTAGGTAGAGAAACATTGCTGGGTATATCTTCGGGTATTTCCACGTGATACTCCCTCTGATTGAAAATAGGTGGTTCATCATTAACATCTGTTATTTTAATCGTAACTGTTGCTTCCGAAATGGTTAAGGGATCGTCGCTTTTTACCCCGTTAACAAGTTCTCTTGCCTAAAAATTCATTCAATTTCCGATTACAGTCGTATTACTATTTTGTATATTGTAATACCTTGACGTTAAGGGTTAAGGTGTTATCAGGACTGAGAAGAACTTCTCTGTCTAACGGCTTAGCTGTTCGAATCTCCCCAGACGAAGAATCAATTGAGAAAAAGTCGTAAGGATCTTTAATAAGAAAATAGCCACTGAATAAATTTTTTATTCAAATTAGATAAAAGGTTCGCCTTACTGTCAACTAATTCGTAAGCGATTTTTCGGGGTAATCCCCTGTCACCGTCTTCAGCATGTATGGTGAGAACAAGGGAGTTTATGGGGGCATCTTCGCCTATGACTGCCCCCAATGGACCGACAAAATAAGGTGGGGTGTCTTGGACGTCTCCTATTTTTATGCTAACTTTTGTTGTATTCGTTAATTCACCGTCCTTAAATTAGACCACAAGAAAAATTATATAAATGTAAATACATCGGTGCTTTTTTTTAGAAGATTTTGGTTTCTATTACCGTTGCTTCCAAAAGAAAGACGTACTCCTGACTTTCGCTGTAGTTTAGTTTCTGTTTCAAAACGATTCCTCCGAGGAATGCGTTTTGGGACGACTCGAAAGTAACGACCTCGAACTTCTGACATGCGTCCGGATAATCTGGTAAATCTACGCAAACCATTTCCAAAGAATTACCAACCGAATCGGCATCCGATGCTCGTATGTTCGAAAAAATTGTGGCTCCTATAAGAGCATCTTCGTCCACTTGTATATCGTAAGGAGTCTTTATGAGAACAAAAATACGCTGATCAGGCAAAATCTCTAAATGTTAAGGAAAATTGAAAGGCAGGAGTCGATTCGTAAACTAACTTTCATTTCTAGAAAATTGTGAGTTTAGTAACGATGTTAAATAAAGAATAAAAAAAAAATATATTTATTACTACAGAAATATTCAAATTAAGGTTCATAACGTGCTTTTTATGCATACTTTCGATAATTTGTCAAGAGCCATAATGAAGTAGAGAAAAATGTATTTTAAAGTCCTTAATTTTCTGAAACGTCTTGAAATTGAAATTCCTGAAGGAAATATAAAATTAACATCAGGAAACTGTCAAATTTTACCTTTAGGGACATATTTCCATAATGCGATAGGTTTGTATGAGTTTATCATCAATAAAAAAAGAGGAAATTGTTTAAAAAAGTTGTGTATAATACGATGGTTTACAGTATAATTGTATACAATTCTTTTCGTATATTTTCTTTACCATTGACTAGTTCTTCCCCCCTATGAGTCACTGTGAGCTCGAAACTGTTAGCACCATTGCTTCGAGTGGTCGAAATTCACTTTTGTAGACAATTTGTTTCATCACTTTCAAAAAAATATCGATCCATATTTTTTCGGTTGTTTATATCTTCAGTTTTCAGTCAAAAAGATTATTTATATGTGCGTGACATGTTACTTTTAAGATAATTATAATACTTTATGTTAAAAATTGTTTGAAAAATTAAATTTAGAGGAATTATTTGTAAATAGGTATGCAACACATCGTACACTTCAGCATGAGAAATTGCTGATACTAACTACGTAATACTATTTTGCCCTGTGCTGACTGCACTCATAATTTCTTTTATATATAATATGAAATTTTAACAAGTGACTGGATTAATATTGTTGGATTATTCTTTGTTTTATCACAGGATAATGTCAGTTTAGTAAGCTGTTGTTTATTTACTTACACCTTCAAAAACAGGAGCGTTATCATTTTCATCCAGGATGATAACGGTAACAGGTACTTCCACTACATTATTACCACCGAGGGGTGCATCTTTTACTTCGTCTTCTATCGTTACAAAAAATTTGAGGGTATCGTTTACCTTAAATAAAACAAGAAGGAAATATTATTATTATTATT
>NW_020438913.1:14345-46939 GCF_000699045.2 Agrilus planipennis | reverse complement strand
CGAGAACCAACTTAACATTGTAGTTGAAAAAAAAACATGTTCAGACTACATTTCTTATTAATTTTCCTGTTATCTCTATTATTTTTTTCAAAATTTTAGGTTCAGTAGTTTCGTAGAAATATGGAAGAGAGAATCGTTAATTTTCACCTATTTTCTTAAAAATCGTTAAAACTATTTTAAAATTATAAAATAATTGTATATAATTGAGACCCTTACAACAAGTCCTTTCATTTGATATGTCACACACTACAGTTTGCAAATTATTAATTTCCTATTGGTCCCTCAAAAATGACCCCCATGTTCAAAATTAATTTATTTACGTTATACGTCCATGTTTGGGCCACAGAAATTCATACGTGTACTAAATTTCAACTTAATCGCTCCAGTACATTCGAAGCCAATTGACCGTAACAGACACACGAATGATCCTATAATGGTTTCGTTTTTAATTCGTACGTATAGAACCCTAAAAACGTCAGGGAAAGTTGGGCAAAGGTGTTCTCTTGCACCAGGATAACGCACCAAGTCAAACGCGATATAGGGCTTCTAGTTAGTTGATCATTCGCCCTATTAGCCAGATTTGGCCCCTAACGACTGATTATCGACTGTTTTCAAAACTAAAAGTATCTTTGTGTGGTAAGCGGTTTTTGTCAGAATATGAGATGATATGTACGGTAAATCAGTAGTTTTCAGAGACTGAAGATCTATGGTAAAAAAGTGTTGACCTAAATGGACACTATGTAAGAAAATAAATATAAAGTATTCGTAAATTTATTATTATAAATAGGTCAAGGGCAGAGCAAAAGGGCCAGCCCTTGTACTTATAATATAATGGTATGAATCAATTGATTTGATTTTATCTTTTCATTTTTTTTTGAACAAACAGTAGAATTAAAAATTTCATAAAAAAGTACCTCTCTGTCTAACGGTTTGACAACGGTAACATCCCCGGTATCCCTATTGACCTTGAGCCTGTCGGTACCATGAAGGCCATAATGGACTGGACTCTCCTCCGGATCAGTACCTTCCAGTTTGTAAACGACGGTTCCCACAAGGGTTCGTTCGGATAATACCAGATTGTTCATGTCGAGTGAAAAGGCAGGGGGTAAGTTGGTGGCCCATGCTGAAAAAAACAATTATTTCTTACTATGTTACTAGACAACCTTTAAACAAATCAAAATGGCACAAAAACAAAAATGGCATTGAAGATGTTTGGAAGATAGTTAGCTCAGTCGAAACGGTGCAATAAAATGTTACTACACACTCTAAAACGTTTACGATTGCTATAAATTACAATTGCTTTCGTTGCTGTTATCTACACTCGGAATTTTCTATTTCCGACGTTGTACGTAAGTTAACTGTATATGTAACTGGCATTTTCTTCGGGTTTTATATTCCTTTTCACAATTTTCTTTACTCAACTACGTACACAGTACAGTTCGTGACGTATCATTCGGTAGTAAAAAAGTGGGGTTGAAACTAATTGAAGAAGCCAATAGTAAAAGAAATACGAACTGACGTTTTACGAAAATTAGTTACTGTACTGGATTTAATCCTTTAATTCGTTCAAAATTAATTAAAATTTTTACGATAACAGAGTCAGTTACTATATCCATTGGTTTTATTACGTATGCATGTATGTAAATAAAGTGCCCTACCCGCCCTTAAGTGGCGTTTGCGTTATACAGAGAGCTTTTGCGATAAGAAGCACGCTTTGAAGAGTGTTAACTAGATGCTATAGGGAATCACATGGCGAGTAAAGCAGCGTTATTAAGGGACAAAAACATTTGTAAGAAAATCAGACGAAGTTGCAATCCAAAGCCGGCCCTGGACGTGAATTGGCACATAATAATCTGTAGACGCCCATTACGATAACAATTGATTAAGCAACTATTTTTTTCATCGCTGATAGTATGCAGGACCATTTAAAGTACTTACACCTCTATATGGTATTAAGAACACAAAATACAACAATAAATACTCGTACAACACGGATGCTACAGCTGTTGAATGCACGTTGCGGTGTCGATCCTACCAGGACCGGACTAGCCTTTGAGACTGTACTTCCAAATACGTTTTTACCGAAAACGGTGGACTCTTGTACCACTAAACGTTTACTTATTTTTTTTTTGTTTTATAGCGCCTTATCACCTCCTGCAAGCTTACTACTTATTTAAAAAAACGCCCTGTATAATGGTTAGAGAGAGTTTAAGTACACTGTATATTCCCGATCTACCAATGGGCGTTTTTCTCTCATGAGAGGCGGAAATGCGATTTCCGAAAACAATTGAAATAAACCATAATTTATTTAATTGGTCCGCTCATTTACAATGCAGTTTATTATTCGCATAACTGGATTTCTTATTGCCGTAATTATAAATCTCCGATGGCATACCCCGATAAAGTCGTAAAAGAAGAATGTATTCTGTTCCGTTAAAATACAATTGTAATTGTTATTGATTTTTTTAAATTCCTTTACGGTTATTTTACAACGGATGCAAATCTGGGTTATGCGTCGGCGATGAGGGGATTCAAATGGGTCAATCGACTCTGCCGTCGAAAAATTGGAATTATATTAAGGGTTGGGTACATGCTGGCTAGGAGAGGATTAAAAAATATTATTTTATATAAAATCGTTACTAGTCTTCTTATAGATCGTTAATGTACTTTGAACTTTTAATAGAAAAATATTTAGTTGTCTGCAAAATGGTTTTGTTAAAGTATTTAAATACAAAATGCAAATACGTTTTTGATTTATTTCAAATGTAAAATACAAAATAGATTTCCCTTTTGTATTTTAAATGCAAAATACTTATTTTCAAAATACTTTTTTGTAGTACCTATTTAATTTTCTACATTTACTTACGACGCGCTGATGAGATCCAAAAAGATCGAAATCGCNTTCTACATTCACTTAAGTGTAAAATATTTTTTAAGAAAACCTTGCAGGCATTTTCTCATTTTTTAAACATTGGAGTTTTTCTAGACTAATAGTGGTGTTTGCATTTTATCACCAGCAGCGAAGATTGAGTATGATTCATATTTTTCTGTTTGAAGTGATTGAGATATAGTTTTTCTATCTTTATGTTATACTTTCTTCAATTCAGCAACAAATAATCCTTCTACATGCTTCCTTATTTACCTTTGTCACCCGTTTTAATTGAAAAAAAGACACTAATGCCAAAATAGTTTGTTTACCGTGAAAGATCAGAGCCAAAATCAACATCAGTCATTTTATATCAAAATATTTACAACCCCATTTTGATTCCGATCTTTAACACATTGTAATAAGACAAAAAAATGGAATCCATAGTTTCTTAAGCTTTGGGTTCATCTAATAAGTAATATTTTTCGAATAGTCTTCTAAGAATTTTGAACTATAGGCATTAATTAGCACACCACAATTTCTTGTAGTTTTTAGTTTTACACAGTTGACGTATATCAATTCGGTATTGTTTTGTATGCTGTTTTGTCGTAATTCATAGAATTTCGTAGTTTCTTGCTAAAGGTATGATAAGTGGTAATTTGGCAGGTGCTGATATCAATTTGGAACTTCAAAATATGAAGGAGCATGACATTGAACCCGGAAAACAATATCGATCCATTATTTTAGATTATCCATTTCCAAGGAGTTTAGAATTTTTTGGGCTCTCTTCAGTTGAAGAATTGGAAGGCATTCATGGAATGTCTCTTTGTCCCCTTCTAACACCTTCAATCGCAAATGTGAGCAACTTTCATTCATCATTTTATATAATGTTTGATCGGTGATACTAGCAAAACTTTTTTGGAAAGGTTTTTAAATAAAACACGGAATGCTTTTCTCAAAATTTGTATTTTAAATACAAGTATTTTAAATAAATCACCTCTCTGAATTTTACAATGTAAGGTTCAACTAATTTTTTAAAATATTGTATTACTTTTTTATTTTTTGTACAGTGAAATTTCAGTTGAGCTTTTAATTGTAAAGTTTAAATTAAGATCGGTAGAATTGCAATTAGGATAAAACACCTCGATCTAAAATGAAGGAAAACAGATTGCGATTGGATTAAATCATTAGGTACACATTCAAATCCATACGAGTATAGGTACGCCAGCCTCATTGTGGTTGTTACTGTTTGCAGTACAATACGTATTATGTGTAGCACATGTACTCTTGACATAACGACAAATGTTGACAGGACTTGTTCATGTGTAAAGTACAAACTCAACATGTAACGTGTTCGTTTGCCAAACGATTCGAATTTTCTTCATTCAGTTGAGATTCGCATAGATATACGAAAGCTTTTAAACCCAATACAACATTAAAATATACTCATAAATAGAAAATACCACAAATGCCATCTGTAGTACGATGCTACATTTTAGGATTACGTATGCACCAAAAGTTGATCTGTGTTCTGTCGGGCTGCCTGCGACGCGCTGATGATATCCAAAAAGATCGAAATCGAGATCCGCGTCTAGCAGTTTCGACAGAATACAGACCACTTCGAATTATTTTATTCGATTATGGTAACGTGCCTAACACGTTGAGGTTAGCTACGCCGGGATTCGTTTCAGCAAGTAGATATCCATGTATTTAAATGGACCTTATTGGAGCATACGTAAATTCTAAAATTTAGCATCGTACTACAGATGGCGTTTACCGCGCCATTTGTGGTATTTTCTAAAACGCGCTGTTAAGACAGCAGGTAAAAGTTGGTCTGTGTTCTGTCGGAGCTGTCTGCGACGCGCTGATGAGATCCAAAAAGATCGAAATCGCGATCCGCGTCTGGCAGTTTCGACAGAATACAGACCACTTCGAATTATTTTATTCGATTAAGCTAACGTGCCTATCACGTTGAGGTTGGCTACGCCGGGATTCGTTTTCACCAAGTAGATATCCACACAAGTGGACCTTGTTGGAGCAAACGTAATCCTAAAATGTAGCATCGTGCTACAGATGGCGTTTACGGCCCATTTGTGGTATTATCTAAAACGCGCTGTTCAGACAGCAGGTAAAAGTTGGTCTGTGTTCTGTCGGAGCTGTTTGCGACGCGCTGATGAGATCCAAAAAGATCGAAATCGCGATCCACGTCTGGCAGTTTCGACAGAATACAGACCACTTCGAATTATTTTATTTATTATAGCCATTGTATTGTTGGGAAAGACAAATCCTATACATATGCACCCTCTTTTGCTTTCAACTGGAATGTTATAAACAGACTATCTTTCTATCAACGTATCGACCCTTTATTATGCGTTAAAATTTATTATTTCCCGTGCTGTTCATTTGTTATACATAGGCACGTTGTGAAAAAATTGGGCGTAGTATTTCGACGTAATTTATTTCTTAGGTCTCGTGAACGCGCCCGATAAGAACAAATTAATTCGGTTTTTATCGCTATCGCGGCATTTATAATTTATCGAGGTCCTTTCTTCCCTAGCGTTCGGGGTTGAAATTCGAACATTTTCTACCCGTAGTCTTCATCAAATATTCACTGGCAGGAAGTGTCCCGACCGAACGCCCGCTGGAAGAAGTTCAACAATAAATTAGCGCCCCCGTCGACCCCTTTGCTTTGGCACGGATGTGAAGTGTCACCTGAATTTTTTATTTCTCATTACCGAACACGTCAGGTGCCGAGATATATCTTTCTTTACATTCCCGCGACTTTATGAATTCTTTTGTACGGGGGTGGCATAATTTAAATTCTCCAGTTTTATTAACGTGACAGAACAACAAGAGAATAATTCTTTCTATGTGGATCTTTCTATATAAGTGGATCTATTGTATTTCATCAATTTTAGACAAAAATACTGGTACGCAAGGGAAGAAAAAGCAGCGAAAGAGCGAATGTAAAGATAGGAGACGAAAGATTAGAAGAAGTAGCTGATTTTAGATATTTAGGAAGTCAGATAAGTCAGGACGGAAGGATTGTAGGGATATAAAGCAGAGGATAACGCAGAGTCAAGTCGCCTTCAATAAAAAAAAAGTCACTTCTATGCTCGCGAACGATTAATTTAGAAATTCGAAAAAGATGGTTAAGGTGTATGTTTGAAGAGCGGCGCTGTACGGGTGCGAAACATGGACGATGGGCGCCGCAGAAAAGAAAAGGTTAAAAGCATTCTAAATGTGGTGTTACAGGCGAATGATGAGGATACCGTAGATAGAGAAGGTTAGAAATGAAGAAAGAATAGGAGAACAGAGGACTCTATGGAAGTCAATAAAAAATAGGCGGGATAGGTTGGCAGGACACCTTCTCAAGCGTGAAGATATAGTCAGAGACATATTAGGCAGAAAAGGAGTTAAGAGTAGAGGTAAACCTAAATCAGATAGGGAAATACGAAGATTAGCTCAGGAAAGGAAGGAGTGGAGGTGCGTGTCCAACCAGTCTTAGGACTAACGACCTTACGATGATGAGACAAAACATTAATATTAATAATATGTCTGGCCATTTTTCAGTCCAATAATTTCTTTCTAAAAAAGCATTTATAAAACGTTGTGCCGTGCGCTGGGTTCTGAACCCTTTCCTGGATTGTCATGAGCGCAACAACTTTTACTTATGAGAGGCGTGTCCTCAAATTTCAAGTGAGTATATGTTTATATATATCTGACTATGTTGGCAGATAATTAGCCAGGATGTTACAACGGAATTCAAGTCATTATCAAAAATATAACCTCTAGGTGATTGCGTTCACTGCACTGCTCATGCGCAGATCGTAACTATAAGCAGTTCTTTAGTTTCATCCGCCTTTACTCGAAGTTTAGTATCTCGAAGTGGGAAATTTAGTTATTTTTATAGACGTAACTTTATCTTCTGAATTCAACTTATTCGTCAATTATGACCGGCAATTTCAAATTGATCTTGATTCATTGATAGCAAACCCTAAACGTTTACAAAAAATACCTGGTTATTTTTTTTTCTCGTGTACTGGACAATAACTCATTCATTTGGGTTAATAGGGTATTAATAATCTTTAGTTTTAGGAGGAGGGGGGCACTATGTGTTAGGGAGTGCTCAAGCACCCTAAGATCCCCTGTAGTTGCGCCCTTGCATATTGCGACCCTACAGGACAAAGATAAGCATGATCAACAATTTTTTAATTAAATGACACTTCGTTAGAACAAATGTTTCTACTGCTTTAATTTAGTACCTACCTATAATTTTTTAGTACTATTATACATGCAGATATGCATATGCTTAGTAGCGAAAAATTTAAGTTTATGTATTAAAAGTTGCCGCATTCTCTTGTCATAATTTTCTTAAGATTCAAAGCATGCACTGAGTTGGAAGACCCAAGACCCAGCTTCGTTCATAAAAGTGCCGACGGTTGAGAAATTCACGTCATCTTGAATGCATTATCGTACGAAATAAGATTACATTCTTCCTTTACCCTTTCCGATTTCTCGGTACCCTGCAGAGCAGTGAAATAAAAAAGTTTTCTGGCGCGCTTTCATAACTGTCATTTATGAATTGCTTAGTACTCTTTAAGAAGGACAATCTTAAAAAGGGTACCAGGAATCCTTACAACTTTAATTGCATAGGTATTTACAGTTACTACGACATATTCAATGTCTGCTTCATTAGAAATGCCATGCGGAAACTGACGCACTCTAAATTATTTCCTGTATAGACAATAATCCCTTACAAAGTTGTTACTGAAGAGTGTTCTTTCCGGAAAAGTCATATCATTTTGTAACTTCTACGAGCTGCGATCTCTTTCGCTTAAAGACAAAAAATGTGTCAGGAAATTCTAACGTGCTCCACATTCTCCCTTACTTATGTATACGTTAGATGTGTTAAAGGACCTTAGGGAACCGATGCCTGGATAAGACGGAAAAAAGGCGAACAAGGGAAAAGAAGAAAGAGAACAGAATACAAAATTATATTTTCAGAAGTTGGCACATGTCATAATATTGTGGATCCCTTAGAAGTTTTTCTGTGAGAACTTCAAACACGGAGAATGGATTTTGATATAATACGAAAATCTGTATATTCGGATGGGTTATAAAGTGATAGAAAGGGATAAAAAGGTTTAAAAATCAAAAAAAAAAAGTTTTCGACGTTGAATGAAACTGTTTTTGTAAATATTTCGGTCCTTTCTAGACTTATTATCGTAATGGTTTGGGGGATTTTATTTTTATGTAAATAGTAATCCAAGTTTATTATTACAGGAAGTTGTTTTTTAAAAGGAAACAGGTTACCACAATAAAAATAGCTTCACATTAAAATAAATAAAACAAGTTTTTTAATTTGTAAAATTCTACACTTCTAGTCTTAATTATGACATTTGAATAATTCAAAGGACTCCGGGAAATCCTTGTGAGAAATGGCCCCATGTCAAACTCATTTTGGATGCCGGTTCTCAACAAAAATCGTAATGGGCAATAAGTCTTAAAAACTAATTATTTTTTGAGATATGGTCTCTTTAAAGTTGCATTCTTTTATATGGACTTTCAAGGTACAATTATACCTCTTCTGTCATATGATTTCAGACCAGGGATGGTAATATGTAGTACATCTCAACGTCATGGTGTACTTATGGGGAAAATATGTAATCAGTTAACAACACAGAATCTATAGTTTATGAAAACTAAAAGTGTAGTTGTAACGATACGTTTGTAGGCTCATATACAAATTGTACATTTACTCTGTATCGGTGTGTGATTACACCTTTGAGTACGCCAACTTTCCCCTTAAGTACACTACGCTATGACGTTGAGGTGTACTCCCCTTTTGCAGTGCGCATTATCATCCCTGGCCGGAACACCATGACATATCCTCATAACTAGATTTTACCCCCGGTTTCGCTCGCTCGTTGATGTCATCAATATGTGTCGAAAATCATCGACGACCACATAAGACTAATTGATCTATCCCTGGAAAACAGTTTTTTTTTTCTGGATAAAAAGTACCCTATGTCCTTTTCTGTGCCCCTGACAATGTGTCTACAAAGTTTCATAATGATCGGTTGAGAAGTTAAGACGTGAAAAACCGACAAACAAACAAACTCACATTCGCTTTGTTTGTTGTTTCTCTTTAAAGATGTGAGGTGAAAGTGTCATAAATAACTGTTTTACAGGTAATATAGTGTCTTTCGTTTCTCCATAAAAGTCTGTTGAAAGATATAATAGGGTACAAAAGTATGATTTCCTCAGGGAAATCAGCCAATGTTCGCGAGGTCACCACCAACGTCTGCGAAATTGTATACCGCTTAGGGAACATGAATATAGACTTTAAATTATCGGACTGTTTCAATATCTTACCGTTTTGCTTCATGTCTTTGTACTCGCGTAATTTTATTATATGTAGTGCTCTTTAAAAATAAGTCTGTGGATTTTCCACCAATTTTCACTGAATACTGTAATATTTACATAGATAACTACAAATTAGTGAATACTAACTTAGGCCTTAAATGAATTCAAACTACAAATTGAATGAGCGAAATTGTATTAGTAAAAAATACAATTATACCGTTAATCCTTTTGATTTTTCATTTTAGTGTCAACAAATACCATTATTTTCACGAAGAAAAATAAGTAAACAAAAGAAAAAATAGGACTTCTGCTTCAGATTGTATGCGTAATACAAATACGAGTAGAATGTTTAGTATGGAAATTTTATTTTCGGTTTTTATATTATTGACTGGATACGCATTCTTCCTGTTATAAGGATCTTAGACCTATACTTACCTTTTTATAGGTCGATAACCCAATTTTGTCGCGTTTCAATTCATTTTCACATTCAAGTGGTTCATGGTAGATTTTCATTTCATAACTATTTCGGAAAATTTACTTCTATAATAATGCCTTGTGATCAAAGTCGGATAAGGGATTAAAGTTATTTATTATTTAAAAACAACAGCTGGTGTTTCGCTCAAGTTAAAAGTCTTCTTTAAGGCTAGTGTATTTATTATACAAGAAGTATAGCAGATGGACTTGCTAATTTGTGATAGTGCATGCTCAAAAAAAACCTTCTAATTAATTCGTTGAATAAATAAGTAAAAATACATAAATAACTACCAATCACATTATAAAAACGTCGAAGAAAAAAAAAGTAGAGGTGTACTTGGAACGAAGTTCCCTTTACTATATATTATGTATTAAATAACAGGTACAACGAAATAAATTAACATTAATAATAAAACAATTATAGTTTGAAAATAGTACTGTAATGTTCGTGGGTTTAACAAAATTACTTCTAAGACTGATAACGACAAAAGCTATTTATTTGTTGACGTATCACTATTCACTGCGCTACTTATTTCACTGTTATCACTGTCAATGTATTGCTCGATTCACTTCTGCAACGGTCAATTTATTTCTACATTTCACGGCGATCGTCTCTTCCTTTAAATACTCTTCTGTTTCCTTTCTGGAACCCTCTAGAAACATCCGGATCGTTTAGTTTTTCTTTGAACTGTTTAACTGCATTCCCAGAACGCAGGTACGACACACACATTCACAAATGCAGCATGAAGAAAGGCGCCCACGGCTAGTCGGCGAATCGATAAGCCGTTCACGCACACGTGTGCCCGATCGCACACAAACACGCTCGTGCTCGCTACAGTACTTTAGGTACTAGTCATTCCACAGCCGTCACTAGTTACATTTATCATTGATGTAGCTGCTTAGTTGTTATCGCAATTTCTCTATACGTTGTCAATCACATCCAGGATCGGCTTCCGATTGCAACTTCGTTTTCAATTTTTTTGGCTCTTACTTACTCACCATGCGATTCCCTATTACATCTGATTACACCTCTAAGGCTTGCTACTTATTTCAGAAACATCATGTAGATTTAAATAAATGTTGCTTTTCATATACCGTTTCCATTGTATATTTAAGTGGGTAAAACAACAAACTGCGAAGGTTTAAGGATGTTAAAAAAAAAAAAGAGAATAAATCTGTGGAAAATAAGGAGCGGGTTTGACTGCTGTCTAGGGAAGATAAAGTAACGAACCTGCGGGCGAGTGCCCGTGGAAATGCAGGGCAAAACACATCTTAATCGTTCCAGTTCGTTTCTTTAATTGTTCCA
Source organism: Agrilus planipennis (assembly GCF_000699045.2). Lineage (NCBI taxonomy): Eukaryota > Metazoa > Arthropoda > Insecta > Coleoptera > Buprestidae > Agrilus > Agrilus planipennis. Next base: position 35,924 of record NW_020438913.1, on the reverse strand, counting down.
GCCATCCTCGCCGCTAAGCCAGATTTCCCAAAATCCCTGACAGACGATCGTACTAGCCATTCCGAATCTAATGGATTGAAGTTGGTCGCTTAATGAATGGGTCGATGAAACGTCTCTCACAAAGGAAATGGCACAGTGCGAGAACAACTGTAACCATTTCACCGATGCATACCGTTGCTTCTTTGGAATTTATAATCTCTTCTAAAGCTTAACGGCTACTGTTCGCAGGGAAATTAAATTATCTACAGCCACTCTTTCTCAAAACTGCCTATTCTTATCGTCCATTAAACGAATCCTACTGAAAGCGGCAACTTTTTAAAAGCATTTTGCTTTGTGCATTTTAAATAACTTTTTGCAGGATTAGAATCGTTTAAGAAAGGGAATTTCTTAATAAAAGATGCAGAGCCGAAACTTTCCAACTTTTTAAATTGAAACAAACGACCTTTTGTTAAATAAGTGGAATTTATATTTGTGTTTCATTCATATCAGATGGACAACACTTTTGGATGAGGTTAGAAAATATAAGAAGCATACAAGACAAGAACAATATTGTCAGTAACTCCGCCATAGCCGGTCCCAAGCCCGGTTGAGAAAGGAGGAGGGTTATTTTTAGTAAATGTAGTATCTTTTGTAATTTATTTGTAATATAAATAAAGCAAATAAATTAAAAAAATAATTGAGGCTCAGTAATTTTTGTTTTCTTAAATACCTGAATGCTTATATCCTAGACATTGACTACAATCAAAGGATTGCTTTATTTTTTTAGTATAGAAAATTCTAGGATGAATGATTGGTTACAAAAATTGCTTTTATATTCCAGTTGATAACTGATATATATCGTATTATGTTTATGAGAATGTTTATATTATGTATTACAACATTAACATCTATAAAATTTGTTGCCATTTTATGAGAAATTCCTAGAAAAGACGTATGGAAATGCTTTAGGAAAACCATCGACACCTAACAAACATGTAGCACCGTACTACAGATGGCGTTTACCGCGCCATTTGTGGTATTTTCTGAAACGCGCTGTTAAGACAGCTGGTAAAAGTTGGTCTGTGTTCTGTCGGAACTGTCTGCGACGCGCTGATGAGATCCAAAAAGATCGAAATCGCGATCCGCATCTGGCAGTTTCGACAGACCACTTCGAATTATTTTATTTAACAAACACGTTTTTATTCCGAAAAGCACAAAAAGTTTAATATTTTGATTATACCTTAGAGCCAAAAAAAATAATTATTGTAATCGGTAAACTAGGAAATTCGATCTCAAAAAACGTGGCCATTCTGGTAACATTTACACCGCTGGTAAATAAAGAGTAGACTCCTTTCGATTGGAACCAGGATTTTGTTAAAACCGTTGCTTGCGTTCGTCTTCACGTTCGTGGATTGAATTCGCGTCCGGGGTAGGAGGAGGTGTTGGGGGAAGGAAATGGTAGTTGCGATAACTTCCGTGAAAAGCACCCCAAACACATAAGTTCATAACTGCCAAGTCGAAGCGTAAACATATCGAGCTTTGATTGCCATCCGAACTTGCCGGATTTACACCTCGCAACCAGTCCGCTTCCTACGCTTCAGAACCCCCAGATGCTTTATTCCGTGCCTGTGACGTTTGCTGCTATGGTGATGACGACTACATACTACATAGTAAATACCGACTAACCCCGTAGAAGTCAAGCGGGCACACGGCACTCACTCGAAATTCTGGAACGAGACTTTTATCATGAAAATTACCATTTGATTATTCAAATAGTGGTGGAAACGTGGAAATCACTCAATAAATAAGCGATTGCGATTGCGAAGTTTATTTAAGAAAATGTTACCAATATTTCATCTGGGGAAAAAAATTTGCTTGAAGAAATACGAAACAAGCATTAAAGAAATACTGCGATTAAAAAAATTCTGCGCATCCAAATTTGGAAATTTATTAAAAAAGAACCAACATTAAAAATCATTTCCTTCGATTTCGTTAAAACACATGTCGCTTTACTACACCCTGTCGCATATTTATGTCATACAATTTAAAATTACCTTAAACCAGTGCAAAGAGTAAAATTGTGCGCTTCCAAATTTGGAAATTGGTTAAAAAGGAGTCAAAATTATAAATCATTTCCTTCGATATCGTCAAAACACATGTAGCTTTACTACACCCTGTGGCACATTTATACCAAATAAATTGGCTTAAATCACTACACTTAAACCACAACAAAGAGCAAAATTCTGATCGTCCATTTTGGAAATTAGTTAAAAAGAAGTCGAAATTATAAATCATTTCTTTTGATTTCGTAAAACCACATCTTCGTCAAAACATATGCCACTTTGTCGCGTCCAACCGCGCTTTTATATCATACAACTTAAGATTGGTTTAAACTTTAAACTCTTATGCGATATTTTGCGCTTTAAATTTGACTATTTAGTAAAAATGAACCAAAATTAAAAATTATTTCCTTCGATTTCGTCAAACCACATTCCGCTTTACTACACTCTGTCGCATATTTATATCATGCAAATTAAAATTGGCTTAAACCACTACAAAGAGCAAAATTCTGCGCGTCCAAATTTGGAAATTGGTTAAAAAGGAGTCGAAATTATAAATCATTTCCTTCGATTTCGTAAAACCACATTTACGCCAAAACATACGTCAGTTTACCACATCTTGCCGCGCTTTTATATTATACAAATTAAGATTGGCTTAAACTCCCATAAAGAGTGAAATTCTGGGCTTAAAACTCCCAATTTTGGATATTTATTAAAAAGAAACCAAAATCATAAATAATTTCCATCGATTTCGTCAAAACACATGTCGCACGCTTTACTACACCCTGTCGCATATTTATATCAAACAAATTGGCTTAAATCACTACAAAGAGCAAAATTCTGCCCGTCCAAATTTGGAAATTGGTTAAAAAGGAGTCGAAATTATAAATCATTTCCTTCGATTTCGTAAAACCACATTTACGCCAAAACATACGTCAGTTTACCACATCTTGCCGCGCTTTTATATTATACAAATTAAGATTGGCTTAAACTCCCATAAAGAGTGAAATTCTGGGCTTAAAACTCCCAATTTTGGATATTTATTAAAAAGAAACCAAAATCATAAATAATTTCCATCGATTTCGTCAAAACACATGTCGCACGCTTTACTACACCCTGTCGCATATTTATATCAAACAAATTGGCTTAAATCACTACAAAGAGCAAAATTCTGCCCGTCCAAATTTGGAAATTGGTTAAAAAGGAGTCGAAATTATAAATCATTTCCTTCGATTTCGTAAAACCACATTTACGCCAAAACATACGTCAGTTTACCACATCTTGCCGCGCTTTTATATTATACAAATTAAGATTGGCTTAAACTCCCATAAAGAGTGAAATTCTGGGCTTAAAACTCCCAATTTTGGATATTTATTAAAAAGAAACCAAAATCATAAATAATTTCCATCGATTTCGTCAAAACACATGTCGCACGCTTTACTACACCCTGTCGCATATTTATATCAAACAAATTGGCTTAAATCACTACAAAGAGCAAAATTCTGCCCGTCCAAATTTGGAAATTGGTTAAAAAGGAGTCGAAATTATAAATCATTTCCTTCGATTTCGTAAAACCACATTTACGCCAAAACATACGTCAGTTTACCACATCTTGCCGCGCTTTTATATTATACAAATTAAGATTGGCTTAAACTCCCATAAAGAGTGAAATTCTGGGCTTAAAACTCCCAATTTTGGATATTTATTAAAAAGAAACCAAAATCATAAATAATTTCCATCGATTTCGTCAAAACACATGTCGCACGCTTTACTACACCCTGTCGCATATTTATATCAAACAAATTGGCTTAAATCACTACAAAGAGCAAAATTCTGCCCGTCCAAATTTGGAAATTGGTTAAAAAGGAGTCGAAATTATAAATCATTTCCTTCGATTTCGTAAAACCACATTTACGCCAAAACATACGTCAGTTTACCACATCTTGCCGCGCTTTTATATTATACAAATTAAGATTGGCTTAAACTCCCATAAAGAGTGAAATTCTGGGCTTAAAACTCCCAATTTTGGATATTTATTAAAAAGAAACCAAAATCATAAATAATTTCCATCGATTTCGTCAAAACACATGTCGCACGCTTTACTACACCCTGTCGCATATTTATATCAAACAAATTGGCTTAAATCACTACAAAGAGCAAAATTCTGCCCGTCCAAATTTGGAAATTGGTTAAAAAGGAGTCGAAATTATAAATCATTTCCTTCGATTTCGTAAAACCACATTTACGCCAAAACATACGTCAGTTTACCACATCTTGCCGCGCTTTTATATTATACAAATTAAGATTGGCTTAAACTCCCATAAAGAGTGAAATTCTGGGCTTAAAACTCCCAATTTTGGATATTTATTAAAAAGAAACCAAAATCATAAATAATTTCCATCGATTTCGTCAAAACACATGTCGCACGCTTTACTACACCCTGTCGCATATTTATATCAAACAAATTGGCTTAAATCACTACAAAGAGCAAAATTCTGCGCGTCCAAATTTGGAAATTGGTTAAAAAGGAGTCGAAATTATAAATCATTTTCTTCGATTTCGTAAAACCACATTTACGCCAAAACATACGTCAGTTTACCACATCTTGTCGCGCTTTTATATTATACAAATTAAGATTGGCTTAAACTCCCATAAATAGCAAAATTCTGGGCTTAAACTCCCAATTTTGGATATTTATTAAAAAGGAACCAAAAGTATAAATAATTTCCTTCGATTTCGCCAAAACACATGTCGCTTTACTACACCCTGTCGCATATTTATATCAAATAAATTGGCTTAAATCACTACAAAGAGCAAAATTCTGCCCGTCCAAATTTGGAAATTGGTTAAAAAGCAGTCGGAATTATAAATCATTTCTTTTGATTTCGTAAAACCACATTTTCGTCAAAACATATGTCACTTTGCCACATCCTTCCTCGCTTTTATATCATGCAAATTAAGATTGACTTAAACTCCTATGCGAAATTCTGCGCTTCCAAATTTGGATATTTAGTAAAAAGGAACGAAAATCAAAAATCATTTCCTTCGATTTCGTCAAAACACATGTCGCTTTACTACACCCTGTCGCATATTTATATCATGCAAATTAAAATTGGCTTAAACCACTACAGAGAGCAAAATTTTGCGCGTCCAAATTTGGAAATTGGTTAAAACGAAGTCGAAATTATAAATCATTTTTTCCAGAAACTGTTATGTATATCGAACAAGTAAAAGAAATCGAATTATTTTGTGTAGTAATTTAACAAATCTTCACAAACAGCAGCATAGAGTGCGGTGAATGTTTTATGTTAGAGCAGAGGCAAATAAATAGTCTGTAACTTGTTAGGAATTGCTCGGATTGCTTACCAGTAGGTAATATATTGGCATGGTAGGTACCGCTGATCTTTGAATTAAGGGGGTTTAACCCTCTAATCCGTTGTCTCGCATCAGTTCGTTCCAAATTAAACCGTAGGATACTGATAAGTTTCCTTTAGTTAATTACTTAAGTCTTTATAAGGATCATATAAATGTGTGCGGGTGAAATTCTGGAAGATGTATGTTGTAGGGTCAGTTTCAACTAACCAACTCCAGTAGATGCTTTTACACATACGAAAGGTTGACTTTCCTTCAAATTATTACTACAAAATGCCAATCAAATTATTAGGAGCGAAAGCTGGTGTAATCCGATACGTAGACACTATTAAGGTCCATTTTTTTTATAGTATGAATGTTTGGTACATCGCTGTATATGGATATTTGTTAATTAAAAGATCGCATTGTGACAGAGACGTACTTTCAATATTTAAGATGCTTTTGCTAATCTAAAATGTTTAATTAATGAAAAATCAACAACCTTGATGTATTCAATTTGGAAATGAACAGTTGGAAAACAGTGTTCGGTTCTAAATGTCTTTATTCGGGTGATTAGTTGGTTGCATATACATATATTGTAATCATCAATTTAGTAAGNAGACATAATAGAGGCAGAAACGGAAGTTAGGAGGGGTTGAGGTAGACCTAGATTAGATTACTGTTCGCAAATAGTTAAGGATGTGGGCTGTTCTAGTTTTAGAAAAATGCGAAATTTAGCTCAGGACAGAAAGGAGTGGAGATAAATATGATGATGAGGTGACCACCATGGAGCACAAACACATTAATTTTTGTATTTTTCAATCCATTGTTATACACGAATGAATCTTCTTTTCAACATTAACTATTCAAGGGCAATACAATAATAAATATACTTCATTCACTTTCTCTAGCGATGTGCCCCTTCCAATGTCTTGGATGCGCGCTGGCAAAATCGTAGGTAGGGAGAAAAAAGCTAGTAGAGCGAGTCGAAAACAAGCGTTAATGTCTTTTTCAGTAGTAATTTGTACCACTAACAGCACATTTCAGCAATGCANGTTAGGAATTGCTCGGATTGCTTACCAGTAGGTAATATATTGGCATGGTAGGTACCGCTGATCTTTGAATTAAGGGGGTTTAACCCTCTAATCCGTTGTCTCGCATCAGTTCGTTCCAAATTAAACCGTAGGATACTGATAAGTTTCCTTTAGTTAATTACTTAAGTCTTTATAAGGATCATATAAATGTGTGCGGGTGAAATTCTGGAAGATGTATGTTGTAGGGTCAGTTTCAACTAACCAACTCCAGTAGATGCTTTTACACATACGAAAGGTTGACTTTCCTTCAAATTATTACTACAAAATGCCAATCAAATTATTAGGAGCGAAAGCTGGTGTAATCCGATACGTAGACACTATTAAGGTCCATTTTTTTTATAGTATGAATGTTTGGTACATCGCTGTATATGGATATTTGTTAATTAAAAGATCGCATTGTGACAGAGACGTACTTTCAATATTTAAGATGCTTTTGCTAATCTAAAATGTTTAATTAATGAAAAATCAACAACCTTGATGTATTCAATTTGGAAATGAACAGTTGGAAAACAGTGTTCGGTTCTAAATGTCTTTATTCGGGTGATTAGTTGGTTGCATATACATATATTGTAATCATCAATTTAGTAAGCGCTTTTTCAGCGTTTTATAGAAATAATGAACGCATTATTCATTACAAGTAAGAAGTACGAACTCTACCGTATTCATCAATCAGGATATCCATTATAAAATCGAACACGGCGTAAGTTTCCAGCGGTTTTAAATCAATATTTGCAGAAATTCCCATTCTACAATATGCACTTTGCATACTTACTTTTTTTTTATTTGCTTTCATTCCGTAGGCACTACTTTAAAATAAATTCGACGGATTTTGCTGATGAATACATACGGCTTTAAAATAGGTTTCCTTTCTTTTCTTTTTTATTTCAAACTTCATTTTCGCGTTTGTATTTATTTGGTTTGAAAACAGTAACAAGTTCGGAAAAGTAATTCGGGGAGAACGTACGTGCCACGCATTGGATACGTTGTAAGGGGGATGAAGAAGGCGTTAGCAAGAAGGGTGAAGGAGATGGTATTTTGTAAGCCAATTTTCATCGGACCGACCTTCGCAAGGACGAATTGACGGTTCTAAAAGTACGCTGAAAAGAAGATGTTCTTTAAATGACTCGCATACTAATTAAATTTCCGATAGAGTTAGCATTCTTACCTTACCCGACTACCTTATTGACAACCAACGAAACGAAGAGTTTTCTGTCCTCGCTATTACAATTGAACGTTATAATTTTTGGGTTACACTCCAGGATAATAAAGAATCATAAAAAATATGTAAATGTATTTGTACGACAATTCGTTACCATTAATAATCACTATCACTATCACTATATAGTATAAAACAAAGTCGCTTCCCGCTGTCTGTCCCTATGTATGCTTAGATCTTTAAAACTACGCAACGGATTTTGATGCGATTTTTTTTTAAAGATAGAGTGATTCAAGAGGAAGGTTTATATGTATAATACATGCATAATATAGTAGGGAAACACTGATAATTTTAGAGGTTTCTAATGTGATGTCGTAAATAAACACATTTTTTGCGCTTACATTGCAAACGCTGGCTGAACCCTACGAGATATATCAAAATAATGTACTACAGTATTGTACATCTTGAGAAGGTCTACAAATAAGTCCGCGATGTTATGTGTCTATCTCTAAGGGATAAGCCACAATAATCATTTTTTATCCTTTACTTTTTATGAGAAATAATGGCTTATTTACGAAGCGATTCTTAATTCTTATCCAATTAAATATAGTTAATATAAATCAATGTGGCCCTTTATTGCATGTAATTTAAAGGAATATTTTCGAAGATATTACAGATTTAAAATGTAGGGACATTTGCGGTTGCGGTGGTACCGTCCGGGAGGCCGGTTTGTATTGTCTAATGACAAAAAAGCTGTGAATGTTGTATATAAAGACATTCTGTAGTAAATTTAGTATGTTCAGGAGGTGTCTTTTGAAGATTTCCCCTTTTCGATAATAACCTAAACAAAAAAAAATATCAGCATTAGCATTGCACCCGTGCGAAGCTGGGGCGGGTCGCTAGTAATATAATATAATATTTGCACAATCGTTTTATCTTCAAACGTTTACAATGATCACAGACGCAATAAAAAATGTCCTTTTTGTACCCCTGACAATGTATACACGGAGAAAATGAAAAACGAAAATTTACCTAAATATTAAAGTAAAAGTTACAGTTTGTCTCACTAGTCCGTTGCTTCGTAAGCGAAAATAATAGAAATTAAAATTCGGACCCGAATATTGTAAAAATAAAATCCCAGCAGAAATAAACTTACAGGATATTTTAGTTGATATTACAAATTTAAGTGTAATAGTTACGAAACCTGAAACAATTTATAAAAAAGTCAAAATTGAGATTATTACACGTTACCTAATAAATTCTACTATTTCTACGGAATTTAGTCATTTAAAATTATAATTTTTACTTTGTCATAAAAATTTTGTTTTCTAGTGTATATGCACACAAAATTTCATGATAATCGATTGAGTAGATACATTAACATTAGTCATTCTAATTAGTGATTCAATAGTGTCTAACCTATTTTTGACAATTGTAACAATAGCATTTTTCTACTTTTTTATAATAATAGGTACCTATAACGCTTGTAAATTTTATTAGGATTCAAGCCTTAAGTGTTTTTTATTTTTATTTATTATTACCAATATGTATACATAAGCAATTTCATAAAATACGTCTATATTGTATTGCATTTTCAAGTATGCCGCGGAAATCTTTAGCCGATAGGATTTAAGTAATTGTACTTCTGCGCACGCGCCATCTTGTTACATCCTTTATCGCATGCAGCTTTGGTTCTTGTTGTCGCTTGTTGTTTATTAACCTGCGTATGTATAATTGTTCGATCGGTAATAAAATCGGTAATCGCAAAACGGGAAATTAGAAGTAACCGATTCGGTTGTGTATTTTATTAGTTTTGTAAATATATAAATTTTACGTGGTTTTATGTGAAAATGTAAACAATTTTAGTGATGAAAATGCTTGGTCATTCCATCATTCCTGCGAGAGGATTTGCCGAACAGTCACGAAGTCATGCATTCGGATAAAGGTATTTGTAAACATTTGTGCTTATTTGTCTCTTTTTACAATTTTCCGTCATTAAAACTGAAACAATATGATAGTACGTTATTAATTTACCGAATTAATAATGTTATATTAAAATGTATACTTAGGTACATGTAGATTTCGTTCGAAAAGTCTATTTTTATTTTAATGTGATAGGACAATACATAATTCCTACCTCTTTGTCGGACATTAACGATTTCTGTTAGGTACCTACCTATAATATAATGTAAGAAGATTAAGTCTTATCAGTTAATTTGAAATTAGATAGAATATATTACAGGGATGTTGCGCAAATAGGTTTTCATTGTATTGATTGAAGATAGGAAAGCCATTTAGCTTACATGGTAGAAAATGAAATAACAAATGGTGTTACTAAAGGATATTATCAATTAATATCAGTAGTGGCGTATGCCTATCATCCCTAAGTAATTAGTGTTATTAATATTAAAGGCTGTTGAGTTTAGTACACATGCATACACATATGAGTAAATGGAATGAAATTACGTTAAGTTTTTATTTAGAAATGGAAGTCAAATCAGAGACTTTTTCCTTTAATGCATTAGGAAGATTGCTGACAGTTAATTTTGTTTTTTTTTTATATATTTTTGGAGATATAAACAATGCCTCTTGAAATCTGTACCCTCAGAGAAAAACTCCAATGTATTATTTATCAGAAAACCTTTAAAATTAAAATTTAAGGCATTTACATCTTAATATGAATGAAGTGATTAGAACAAATAGTAATCCTAATACTTTAACGTGAAATAATTTCATGGAGAAACACTGTCTTTTTAAAACAAATAGAAATACAGTGGAGTTCGTTTATTTTGACTCCGCCTATATTGACCAACCGCTTAATATGAAGTAATTGCAATGGCAAGTTTGGCTTAATAAAACATGTTCAACAAATTAATTTGAATCACTTTCCAAGCGTGGTCGATCCAAATTGTCATAACATGTGAAAAAACACATTGCAGAAATTAAAAAGATACAGATTTCTATCCTTTCGGAAAGGATTTGAATTTGAAATATGCTTGTGGAATAGTGCTTTTTTCTAGATAAAAGGTAACCTATGTCCTTTTCTGTACCACTAACAATGTGTATACAAAATTTCATGATTGGTCATCGCTCGCGTTAATGTCTTAAATACCTGTCAAAGATTATCGACGACCACATAAAATTAATTTTTCTATTTTTCGGAAATAGTATTTTTTTCTGGATGAAAGTTACACTATGTCTTTTTCTGTACTACTAATAATTTGTGTACAAAATTTCATGATGATCGGTCACGTAGTTACAGTGCGAAATCGTAACAAACAAACTCATATTCGCGTTTGTAATTAGTTAGGATGAACCTTTTAAATTATTTCATTAAAACAAAAAACAATTTCCTCTCATATAAAATCAGATCAAGTTCCAGATCCACCCGCGTCAGGAAGCACGTTCCTTGTTTAATTTATTTAGGAATTTTATTATTTAGTATCTACGTTCTGCATACCAAAATGAAGCCATAAAATCCTTATAGTTTGTGATATTATCGCATAGGTATATGGGAGTACATATTTCGTGCTCCGTTTATTTAAATTGATACGTCTATCATAACCAATAAATTTCGATTTAAATTGGAATCGGCTTTGCATATTGGCTTTAGTCGTATGTGGGGGTGCAGCAGATAAATCTTTAAGAGGAAATTTGAAGCGCATTGTGCGTGGGATTCGGTAGTCGAAATCGAATCGCAAATGCCCATTATCCGAAAACATATTCATCATGTTAAGTGATAACTGTAGTTTACCTACTTTAGAAATATATATATAGATATAATATATATATATATATCGATGGATAAATCTCTCGAATATAAATTGCCATTATTATTTGTTCGATTATCCCAGAGATAGAATGGTTTTAGACTTATCTTTATCCAGTATAATACGATAATATATTACCGAAACGAGAATATTTTACTCACGGATTTTAGGCTAAAGCCGAACTTAATAATTCTTTTTATTGGCTTTTTCGTTTTGTGGAACAGAAGAGGAAATTTAGGAATGAGTAGTAGTGATCTCGATTTTTCCTGTATTGAAACTGCAGGACCATAATCATCACATGATCGTTTATGAAAAACAAAAGTCATCACCATCGTAGGGTCGCCAGTCCAAAGATTGATTGGACGTGCACCTCCATTTCTTTCAATTCTCAGTCAATTTTCGCATTTCCCCAAAAATGGGCTTTTCTCTGCCGCTTTTAACGCCTGTTTCTGTTTAATGTCTTCAACTAACCCTTCATGTCCCGGAAAATATCCCATTGACTTTTATAGCATTTTCTGTTCTCCTAGTCTACTTTTTTTCTTATTCTATGTACGATATTTTGAACACCCCCCCGTAACCCCACATCTCAAACGTTTCTAATGATAAAAAAACTATACCATATCCATAATTAACATACTTACTAATTAAGAACAAAAATTAAGGAATTAGTGCAAATAAATAATATCTACAATTTGGCGATACTTTTTATCATATAGGCGTCGGAGTTAAATTGGGATAAAGATTAACAAATCATTTATGGCTTTTTCATTGAATTTGCAAATGCCAGACACATTGTTTTATTACTATTACCTATGTAAGAACTAAGACCAGTTTATTACATGTAGAGAAGATGCAGGCAAAATAATACATCCTTATTAAGGTAAAACGGGATATTGTTGTTATAATCTGCATATTATGGGTAAACATCTAATGTCAATGTTGCTAGCATAACTGCTTTTAATGTACGTACGTACATTGAAGTTGTATTTTATGGTTTACGCTGGTTTACAAGGAATACTTGTTATTTAAGTTGTGCCCTTTTGTTGAATCTTAATTAATGTTGCAAAAGTATATTTTTGAACGCCATAGGGATATGTCTGAAATTGTACAAATGTTGTTCTTTCACTCTAGAGCAGATTTACCCAACACGTACCGTCAATTGCGATCGACTGGTCGATCGTGAAGCAATTGCTGGTCGTTCATAATCGACTAGAGGCAATCTCAATTTTTTTCATTGAACAATGGCAAATTTAAGTGATAGTAAGTATTTGGGTGATATATTTAGCATTACTTACGGATTGTCCATTGAAATTAAGTAACTAAAATATAATAATTACGAAGAAAAACAAAATATTAATAGAAATGACGATCATATGGACCTAAAGCATACACAACAAAATTTATTATGTTAATAAAACATCGTCAACAAATTAATTTAAATCACTTTCCAAACGTGGTCGAACCAAATAGTCGCAACATGTGAAAAAGTACATTGCAGAAATTAAATAGAAAGATGAAATTTTCTTATCCTTTCAAAAAGGATTTGAATATGAAATATCATCATCATCATAAGGTCGTCAGTCCTAAGACTGGTTGGACACCCACTTCCACTCGTTCCTATTATGAGCTAATCTTCGCATTTCCCTATAGCTAGAACAACGTACATCCTTAACTATTGGTGAACAGTAATCTAATCTAGGTTAATCTCTACCCCTCCTAACTCCCGTTTCTGCCTCTAATATGAAATATGCTTACAAAAAAATGTCGGACATCTTTCACATGAAAAAAAAAGGCGGTTGAACAAGAAATTGTAACATCACAAACTCATCATCTTTAAAGCCAACAGGAGGAAGACTTTTGGAAATATCCCAATATAACCGAATAAAAAAAATTTTATTCTTGTTTCGGATCTAAACACTTACGTAAATCAGCTGTTTCATATTTAAAGTTAACGAGGATTTTACACTACTAATTCTCATATTGCATTCATTATCATTGTCTTCATCTGGGCATGCATCAACTTATGATTCCTTGGTTAGAAACAGGTATCCACATCAGGATTCTTATTAAAGATAGGATAGAAAAAAGAAGTATAATTCTGTATTTCTTTGAAGTTACTCCTCAATTAAAGCTTAGTTGGGTGCGTCGAAAAGAAAAGGTTAGAAGCGTTCGAAGAGTGGAGTTACCGGCGAGTGGATACCGTGGATAGAGAAGGTTAGAAAGGAAGAGGTATTAGAAAGAATAGGAGAACAGATAACTATATGGAAGTCATTAAAAAATATGCATAAAAAAAAAACGAAGGAAAAGATTTTGCTTCAAGGGTTTACTTTAAAGTAAAAGGCTTTGCATAATTTCTATTCATAAAAAGAAGCATCGGCTCAAAAACTAAAGGAGTTCCTTCTAAAAAAAAAAGGAATCTAGGTTTACAACAACTTTTCTCGCTATTTTCAATTTTTAAGTAGCTGCCCAGATATCACACAGCTTGTAACGTAAGAATTTATGTATTTGTAGGACTCTTTTTGTGTTAAAATCTATCTAAAAGGACTTGTATAAGTAATCATCATCACCGTGACAGGGTCGTCAATTTGAAGACACACACCGTCATATCTTCCTGCCCAGAGCCAATCTTTGCCTTTCCTGAAAACTATTAGAACATTCTACATCCATAATTATCCACTGATTGTTTTGCCCCTCTTTACCACTGTTTTAGCTTCTAATCTTGTCTCAAAAGGTGTCCTACCTTATCTCTCCTTATCCGTATTGACTTCCATAGCGCCTTTTATTCCCTTACCTTTCCGGATATCTCCTTTTTTTTTAATTATTTTTAATATTGGTATATTTACTATCCTTCTATAGTACAACAACAAACGGACGGATAAAAATTCGGTCTAGATGTTTAGAGGCTGTGTTTGCTTGAATGCGTCTTCAATTTCCAATAAAAGCATTCCACTCGATTTTTTTCCCAATTGAACCGGATGATTGATCTCGCCCTTAAGTGAGGCTTCCGTTATAAACATTGGTGTTATTTTTACGTAATAAAAATCAACACAGAGAAAAATCGACGCACGTGCAAGAAACGACTTTGGCTTCCGGTGATAAGAAAAATAAAAATTTTCTCTCTTTGTGCAATCAATATTTGGTGTCCCTTTAGACTGAATTGAGTTGGATTTTCAATCGCGTTCGCTTTTTCGTTCTACGTCAAAGGACCAGCGAAAGATATACACTTGATTGTTTTTCTGTTATTCCCACATTCGGATACAATTTCATCCTCTCTCTCTTCTCTCGTCCCTCGATCTCTGTTGTGTTCGATCGTCCGTATCCCTTTGGCTTTTTATTGAATACCGACGTGCATCTCCCGACATGCGACGTGTGCTTTTGATCCGAGAGACAGAGATGAAAAAAAAAAAACAAATTCGTTCGCCAATCCATTGTTAACTTTGATGAACGTGACAAATTTTATCGAGGCAGCAGTCAGAATGTCATAGATCAGGTACGCTGAACGTGTATTTTTGCAATCGAACGTCAGTAAATTAAAAACTGCCGCCATTTACGTCCTATTTTCTTAAATAGTAAGCGATTATTTAAACCATTTACTAATTCAGACCCAATTTGTAAAACGACGCGATGCGATCCCCATCAGCGCTGTAACACGACAAAGATACAGATGAATTGGCAGCGGGGGAGGAACACAAAGTGTCAAAGGGTTTGTGCTAGGCACCATTAAGACTTTGTTACGCTTAATTTAATAATAGTTTAATTGTTTCTGGCCCTTTAGTTCCTGATTTTTCATTTTAAAAAAGTTTAAGTTAGATTCCTGACTGTTACCTTTAAATTATGTACTTAGTTTTTTCAAGGGTGGCGGTCAAATAATTAAACAACTTTATGTTTTTTGTAACGTTTCGGTTTATTCAACCATCTTCTGACTTTTGAAGTGTAGCTGCTTGTACACAGATATTAATTTAATTTTAAACATTCTTTCAATTTGGTACTCCTGCATACCAGTATTATTTGACCGCCATCCTGGAGAAAACTACATACTAAATAACGATTAGGAATGTAACTTAAATTGAAAATATGCCTAGGCCAAACGGCAAAAATAGTTCTACGAAACCATGTCACATCAAACGTAGATATACAAAACCAGAAAAGTATGCAGTAGTTCAACATGACAGAATGTTTAGAAGTAAGTTAGGTAAAGGTCTAGATGACGGCCCCCCGAAGGGGTGGGGGGATCAAAAGAGGAGGTCTCCCCCACCACTGTACCATAAAAAGTTCGCGGCGGTCTCACCCCCATAAAAAGTTATGGGGGTTCAAAGTTAATAAATATACCAATTTTTATACATTTCTAGGCATGTAAATATTTATATAGTCATTCTTAAACAATATTCAAAGGTAAAACTAATGANGCCGACTTCGCAAAATCGCAATCAATCATGCCATCACGTTTGCCGTGATATCGGCATCATCTGGCCATTATTCGACGATATCGTGGCACTTTTCCTAATGGATTAAACCATTACAACAGCGAATAGATGAAGGAGTGCTCAACCCGTTTTTCAGATAACAATAGCGCCGATTGTGATTAAATTATTTACCATTTTTTTGCTGTTTTAATGACTTACAAAGGCGTTTCGAAATCGCGTTTTTCATCTCAAGACGCTAACATTGAATTTCACGTTAACGCAATTCCAATTTTTCGAAATAAGTATTTAATTTCATAATAGAATCTTAACAATCATCACTAGTGATTCACGAAGCCCGGCAGTTGCCCCATACGCATTTTTAGTGAACATAGAATACGAGACCATTAATATGATTGCTGGTACATGTTTCTTTCGACTTTCGACCTACCCAACTCCGAATTGCTATTATTATCTACAGGTACAGTATGTATTCACTAGTGGTAAATTAACGAGGAAAAATTGTTGCTGCTGTCTTACCCTCGCCGGGAATCGAACCCGGGACCTTTGGCTTTACGCACCAATGCTCTTACTACTAAGCTACGAGAGGTGACAGCAACAACAACGACTAAACATACATATCAGGTCACATATATTTTATTATATATAATCATCAAAGAGCGATATCATCTTATCAAAAATACGATGCGGTATTGGAAAATTCGTACAAATACCTTCAGCCATCTTTTTATATATACATGTAAATAATAAAGTAATCAAAGACCAATAAGTACAGTTTAAAATTTAAAAAAGTAAGTGAATGTTTTGCTTTACGTGTATATATATAAAGTGCAGACTGATTGACCAATTGGCAATTCTAATTTAAGTTTAATCGGTTTGTACAGACTACGAATGCCAGTAACGTAAACGTAACCTCAATAATTTCACAGTATTTTTGAATGCCACTGTCACGCGTGAACTACCTGAATCACCTTCAATGTTTAGAAATCCAATTTTACACGGAAAATTGATTAAATACGTATGAAAACATAAACGAAAAATTACGAATTAAGAAAGCGTAAAAATGTAACAATTAATTTTTCGTACCTGTATTTGCTAGACTGACGAAAACAGTGAACGAAAAAATGATCCCCTCCATCCCCTGAAAAAAAAAAACAGTTAGAAATTAATAACGACAAATAAAAAATATGTATTGAAATTTCATTTAATTAAATTACGATTAATGTTATCTGCGAAATCATTTACGAATCAAATCCATCAGCCAAATTGGGGGAATACGGTGTTTTAATATCACAAACAACATCCACGTTTTGCCTGAAATATGTAATGCAATCTATCCTGAAAGAGCTTGATACATTAGGAGCGAAACGTAGGAATTGTTTGTGATGGATATAGTTAAGTTATTTTGTTGTTCCCATTTTGGTTTTGAATTCTATAAATATTTACACGTTTATGAAAGTAAAATTCTACATTAGTTTGAAACAGAGCTAGTGTCGTCAAGCACTAATCCCAAAGTTCTTACCTTAAGTGCTTTAGCTTTTGAAGCCCCAACTACATTTTAAAATTCAAAGACTTCCAATTACCAATTACTTGAAATCACTATGAAAGTGCTTCAAACTTTGTAACTTTATGAATATGCATCATACCCCGAATTGTCAATTAGTTCGAAAGAGGGTGTCCATTAGTTACGTGAGGCGTTTAAAGGTGGGGGGGGTCGATCAGAATAAAAAAATACGCATTTTAAAAAATTTCAGGCGAGATGCGAGATGGGGTTGAGCTAAATCCCACGACATCTCACCAAGCGGGGAGGGGGGTCGAAAAATCAGCGAAATCACCTTCAAAAGTAATTGGAATTAAACCCTTTTAACTATGAAAGTGCTTCCATCCTTATGAACATGCTTCAAACACTTTGAAAGAGCAAAAAGGGAGGACAGAGACACTCTTGGAACGGTACGTTAAAGGGAGGGATTATCAAGGATCAGTTTTGTTTTACATTTATTCGGAAAATTTTAATTATGTGTGAACTGGACATCTTAGAAAATGCGTTATTGTGAAATTCATTCCATTGATTTAATTCTTTCTTCTTCGTAAAGTTTTAGTTTTGGTCCAATATTCTCATATCCGTAGTCACTCTAGATTTTTTGCTCTTGTTCTGTGCGGCGGTTTCATTGAAAATTCCATTAAGGGAAGCAGCTAATTCGTTTCCTTTCGAAAGTAGGTAGTACATTAAGGATTTCTTTTCTACGGAAATATTGTTTTATTGTAGGTATCGTTTTAAGGATTTTCAATTTTTCTGAGTGCTTCCCCCAAGACAGATGACTAATATTCCGTACGTTGGAAGAGCTTTTACAGGTAACGCATATACTTAGCTAGCACACGTAGCGGGTGAGAGATGGTATTTTCTATCCTCAGGATCCAAGTAGTAGTGGAAGTCAAAGTGTATTATCGGGAATGGCTACACATATAGCATACATATAGTAGGTATTAGACGGGAGATAACGTGCCGTTCCTGTTCCAAAGATCATCGTCATAACGGGCCGTCAGAGGCGAGAGGAGGTGGCGTCCCGACGGCATCTCTCCTACGCCCGCTTCGATGCCGCGCCGACTTCGCAAAATCGCAATCAATCATGCCATCACGTTTGCCGTGATATCGGCATCATCTGGCCATTATTCGACGATATCGTGGCACTTTTCCTAATGGATTAAACCATTACAACAGCGAATAGATGAAGGAGTGCTCAACCCGTTTTTCAGATAACAATAGCGCCGATTGTGATTAAATTATTTACCATTTTTTTGCTGTTTTAATGACTTACAAAAGCGTTTCGAAATCGTGTTTTTCATCTCAAGACGCTAACATTGAATTTCACGTTAACGCAATTCCAATTTTTCGAAATAAGTATTTAATTTCATAATAGAATCTTAACAATCATCACTAGTGATTCACGAAGCCCGGCAGTTGCCCCATACGCATTTTTAGTGAACATAGAATACGAGACCATTAATATGATTGCTGGTACATGTTTCTTTCGACTTTCGACCTACCCAACTCCGAATTGCTATTATTATCTACAGGTACAGTATGTATTCACTAGTGGTAAATTAACGAGGAAAAATTGTTGCTGCTGTCTTGCCCTCGCCGGGAATCGAACCCGGGACCTTTGGCTTTACGCACCAATGCTCTTACTACTAAGCTACGAGAGGTGACAGCAACAACAACGACTAAACATACATATCAGGTCACATATATTTTATTATATATAATCATCAAAGAGCGATATCATCTTATCAAAAATACGATGCGGTATTGGAAAATTCGTACAAATACCTTCAGCCATCTTTTTATATATACATGTAAATAATAAAGTAATCAAAGACCAATAAGTACAGTTTAAAATTTAAAAAAGTAAGTGAATGTTTTGCTTTNGCCATCAATGCTCTAGGTCATGCTGCTCGGTCCTCGCTGTTATTTGTTTACTGAAAATATTACGGAAATTGGTATTGATAAAGTTCGACAGATAAAAATAACTTGAAGATGGTTTGAACTTTGAACGATATTCATGCTGATGCTAGACTGGTTATAATTTCTTATCCTAGTTAAAATTCAGAAAGTATTTCGGTCGGTTTCAAAGAAAAAGAAAGTGGATATTATTCCTTATTGACCGTTCTATCCTGTGGCA
The DNA here is from genome assembly GCF_000699045.2 of Agrilus planipennis. Classification (NCBI taxonomy): domain Eukaryota; kingdom Metazoa; phylum Arthropoda; class Insecta; order Coleoptera; family Buprestidae; genus Agrilus; species Agrilus planipennis. The sequence goes on along the minus strand of NW_020438913.1, from coordinate 16,413 downwards.
AGAACTCCCTGTAATCGGAGAAAACTGTAAGCAAAACCTTCTCATTTTTCGGTTTTGGCTCGTACGGCAGGTTCCATTGGGATGATTGAGTTTTGGTTTCCACGTCATAACCATAAACCCATGATTCGTCACCAGTTATGACCCTCTTAGAGTTGCATCCTAACGTTTCGCTAGCACGAGAACCAAGCTTCAAATCTTGCATCAACACACTACACTGTCAATATTATTCATTTTCACTACCAAGTATATTCATCATAAGATCGTCAGTCCTAAGACTGCTTGAATACGCACCTCCACGCTTTTCTATCCTGAGTTAATCTTCGCATTTCCTTAAAACTAGAAGTTCCTACATCCTTAACGATTTGTGAACAGTAATATAATCTTGGTGTACCTCTTATTCTCTTAGCTCCTATTTCCGCTTTTAAAATGTCTCTTACTAGCCCTTCATGCCTGAGAACGTGTCCTACTAACATATCTCACCCATTTCTTGTTGATTTCCATAGCGCTCCCTGTTCTCCTACTCTTTCATACACTCTCTCATTTCTAATCTTCTCTATCCTCATCACCGGCCTGTAACACCACATTTCAAACGCTTCTAAGCTTGCCCCGTCCACGTTTCGCACCCGTACTTAGCTGTATTTCGAAATTCTATATTTATCGTTCACGAGCATAGTAGTGACTTCTTTTTGTTAGTGGGGACAAAGACACTGCACTATCCGACCATTATGAAATATTTAAATAAACATACGTTTTGTAAAACTGTGACGAATTTCGCGAGCCTCAAAAAGCCCACATGTTACATCTCCTATCTACTACTTTCATCCTGAATTATTTCACTTCCAAGATACTTGAAATCAGCGACCATTATGAAATATTTAAATAAACAAACATTTGTAAAACTGTGACGAATTTCGCGAGCCTCAAAAAGCCCACATGTTAACCACCCTTGTAGTAGACGGTAGCGGAGCGGTATTCTTTATCTATGATCTACTTCGAAAACCCCCAGGGTGCAAAACACTCGGTTAATTTCATCAGGATCCGTCACTAGGTGGTGAATTGTTTTTGCTACCGACTGTTCGTTATTTTGCATATAACCTAAGTGGCCACATATACAACGTCTAAGTACCCTACGACATGAAAGTACATGTCCCGCACTACATAATTCTTTTTTTCCCATCGATCTACTTCAACCCCCTATTCACACGCGACCTTTTTTTTTCCGCACCAAAGGAACGAGATTGCTTTAATAAAACGCGCGCTACTTGACATTCCCTTTTTATACATACAACTAAGCGACACATACTGTAAATATGTGTTGTGTAATGTGCCGAGTCAGATAGGAACCAATTTTTTCAGACTTTTGAAACAAATAGACAAGAGCATTTTATTTTTTTAGATATCTAACTTATTTATAAGAATTACACATTCAACTAAAAGTAAGAGGGAAGTCAATTTACCCTCAAAATAAACAGTCATACTAGTAGTCACATCAGGACTATATGGTAAGTTATCTTCGGATACATATCTTTTGTGCGTTATTAAGTAATAAACTGTAAGGATTATCTCGCAGGAACTGCTTTTGGAACCAAAAATTAAATGAAGTTCTGTGGAACAATGTACTAAACAATTAAAACATTATAACCCAAAATTCCAAATAAAACGTTTGGAAATCTAGTCACACAAAGTGTCATCCTGTATTAGAGATTAAATTAAACGAAATTGAGGAATTATACACTAATGCTGAATTGAGAATCGAACACAAGGATATCCTATCACATGCAAATTATCGATGAAAAAATAGCAGTTGTTAATGAGTGACGAGCAAAACAAGATCAAGATCAAGAACAAGACCGTTCCAATCTTACACTTCCTCCTAGGAAATTCTTGTAGATCCCTTCTTTCAAACAGTGGTTAATTTATTTTTATATTTGTTCTACATGGGATTTGTAAATTTAGAAAAAGCTTTTGGCAATGTTAAATGGGACAAGATGTTAAATATACTTAAAAATATAGGGATGAGTTATAAAGATAGAAGAGTGATACCTAGTTTGTATAAAGAGCAACAGGC
>NW_020438913.1:0-12013 GCF_000699045.2 Agrilus planipennis | reverse complement strand
GTGAGGCGGCTTGCCGTCTTCACTGTGATGGTTCCCTGCCAATTTCTACGTTCCCCAATTATATAATAAGGTAGATTAATATTATTATTATATTATAAAATTATTGAATAATTACAGTTAAATTATTGTTGTTTTTATCCATTGCCTAACATGAAATTGTTGAGTAATCATATTCAAGTTTTTATTGGTGTTTGGCTACTTTTTGAAGATAAAGCTACACGTTGCTAGTTAGGATTTCTCCAAGTCACTATCATTAGGGAGTTGCTCCCATATATCGTAAGGGATTACTTTGTAAGGATATAGGTACTTATTTTTAAACAACGAATGCAATACAAAATTTAGAGATTATTTGATTTAAAAGCTAATCGGTCGAATTTCAGTAATTATAAAATCGATAATATTAGTTTGACGACAGTGTTCGTGACTTTAAGAAGCTTTGGAAGTAATGGAAAGTGTCGATCGGTCGGTGCTTTCATATTTGACGTTATCTTAAAAAGGCGGTCGACTCGGTTAGATCGGTTTTTTTCTGCGAAACAATTTTGGCAAAAAATCAATAATTTAGAACAATATTCGAACCCATTTTATTGACAGTGATTAATGGCAGGACGAATTTCACTTTATATTACCAGTCGGGGCCCCTTTAAATTATTCATCCTTTTAAAAAGAAAAATATCCCTGTCTTTTTGTATGGAATATTTCATACATTATTTATCCATATATACATATGTAAGTATGTACATATTCGCGCTTAAAGAGGACGGATCAAAAATATTACAGTGAAAATTCAGTCGTGGGGCTCAAATTAAATGGCAAATTGAAACCTTCCGCTACTTTACTTTGTCAAAGGAGGTTTTTACGATATACGTTAGCCCTTTCATCCTTAAAATGAGCTTCGGGCCCTTTGAATTTTCAGCTTCTCATTGATTTTTGGTCGATAGAATTGCAACCGAACGTATAACTGGTCATAGAAACAATTTTGAGTTCAAAGGATACGTTCGAATCTTCTTTTAGATAGATGCTGCTCAAAAAGCATTTTTCTTATGCAGTTGTGATAAGCAGAAATAGTCTTGATCTTGTAGTTGTATTGGTCTTGCACGTCTACATAAGACCAAGACTAGATGAGCAAAATCAAGACCAAGAGGCAGGACTAATTGGCAAGATTTTCTCAAAATTCTCACTTAGATTTTAATACGATTATAAAATTAAAAATTTTACAGAAATACCTAAACATAAACACGATGCGTTATTATTATTATTATTAGAAACCCTATCTTGAATTGCAACAGTTCCTTTACGAAATAGAATTCAGAAAGAATAGTTTAAAGAATGCCCTGAGATAAAGATACCTACATATTTTTGTATTAGCAACATACAGGGCGTTTAGAGTTGTAAATGTCAGTTCATATTCATTCTTGGTTGTTAATTTTGTGTGCTTTCATTCCTCGTGAATATTTTGAAAAAAAACTTTTGGGTTTTTCATTCGCATCAATCACTAATGCTGGTGGGCGGGCAGTCCCTCTGGATCACACCGGTAGGTAGGGCGGAAGGCCCTCTTTAGCCTACTTTCAGGAATCATTAGAATGGGTGGGTGGTGGTTCGGGTGAGAAAGATGACATGNAAAATACGCATTTTAAAAAATTTCAGGCGAGATGCGAGATGGGGTTGAGCTAAATCCCACGACATCTCACCAAGCGGGGAGGGGGGTCGAAAAATCGGCGAAATCACTTTGGACGCTTCAAATGTAATTGGAATTAAAACCTTTTCACTATGAAAGTGCTTCCATCGTTATGAACATGCTTCAAACACTTTGAAAGAGCAAAAAGGGAGGACAGAGACACTCTTGGAACGGTACGTTAAAGGGAGGGATTATCAAGGATCAGCATTATCAGAGTTACGTAACAATTAGAGGGAGGGTGTTTTCTTCAAAAACTGGATTACGTAATAAAATAATTCGTAGTGGTCTGTATTCTGTCGAAATACTTGAACGATCTCAAAACTTTAGGTGTTACGTATAATCCTTCAACTTCTGAAAATGCTCTTGTAAAGCGAAACAATTGTTAAGCAATGCCTTACTTACAATTAGTTTCATACTTTTTTAATCAGTTTTGATTTCGTATTTGTCGAGAAATTAAATATACAAAAGCTTCTTTACCAATTAACCAATCTAATAATGCTTTCATTTCTGCATGCAGAAAATGACCCTTCGCCGTTGGCTATTGAAACAAAAGAATGCGACGAACAAAGAACACTGCGATTTTCAATTGTTGTTTTCTTGGCAATTACGCTTCGAATCAAACATAATAAAACGGACGATGTGCTTTAGACTTTCGCAAAGGATTTGTGTGCCGTACAACTCCTCTTCAATTTCATGTATAACTGCCATTGTTGTCAACGTAGCGTCGTTAAATTTTACTGGAATTTTCAAAGCAGAGAGTTTGTTTTGTGTGGTCACTTTAAAGGGCCTTTCTCTGTCCAATGCTTTTTATTTATTAAATGTGATATTCAAGTACGTATTCCATTTGGTAGAAGGTTTAATAAACTGGCTGGATAAATAAAAATACGTTCATCATTACAGAACTTAGGAAAGGTCGCATATTTGGTACAAAAACGGCAAAGTAGACACACAGCAGTTATTCACTTGTCATGTACACGTATGTGCGTTTTTATTACATTCTAAAGGCAAACGTTACATTCATACAATCTACTTGTAATCAACGATGTGGAAAGTTACATAAATATGTTTGAGGAAGTGTCAAGAGAATTCTTTTCGAGCATTTTATTTACGTTTCGCTGGTCTCCGGCGACCCTACCCGTCGTCTATTTTGGCACGAAATATCGAGAAATAATGCTAAAAGTATAAGAGAAACTGGTGAAGGTGTACGTCCTACTGCAGTAAAAAAAAAAACTTGGGTGTCTCATTCCCACCAGCCAGTAATGCTGGTGGGCGGGCAGTCCCTCCGGACTATGGCGGAAAGTAGGGCGGAAGGCCCTCTTCAGTTTGCTTTCCAGGAATCGTGAGAATGGGTGGGTGGTGATTCGGGTGAGAAAGATGAGACGGACGAAATGAAGACAGAAGAGAAAGAAAGATTATCTGTGGAATGTTACTGCCCCAGTATTTGCCTAAGTGATCCAAGGAAACCACAGAAAAACTTGGACCAGGGCAGACGGACCCGGAATCGAACCGGCGTCCTCCCGAATGCTAAGCAATGGTCTAGACCTCTAGGCCATGCCGCTCGGTGNNGCTTGAAAATATTTTTTTTATTGAATTTTATTTGAATTATAGTGTATGAATAATAAAAAATAATCAACTTTCAACCCCCATAACTTTTTATGGGGGTGAGACCGCCGAAATTTTTTTATGGGGTTTTACTCAGATGACCACCCTCTTTAGATCCCTCCTACGCTCTTTCCATCCCCCCTACCCCCACCCCCTTCTAACCCCCATAACTTTTTATGGGGGTTAGACCGCCACGAACTTTTTATGGTACAGTGGTAGGGGAGACCTCCTCTTTCGATCCCATGTCTAGACATTTACCGTAAATTAATATTTGTGTACAAGTAGTAACACTTCAAAAGTCTGAAGATGGTTGAATAAACCGAAACGTTACAAAAAGCATAAAGTTGTTTAATTATTTGACCGCCACCCTGGAAAAACTATACATAATTTTAAAAAAGTGTCATTTACTTATTATCGTAATTTTTTAATAATTCTTCGTATCAAAAATACCCTTTTGGGTTATATGGGAATATTTTTACACTTCAGTGACACCTTTATGATCCGAGTTGTTAAACATTTACAACGCGAATGTAATTGCTTGTTATTTGTTCGTGTTTCGAAGTTGAGCCCACTTTTAACGGCGTCTGTTTGCGTATGTGACATTTTACATTTTATTTTTTACAAGTGCTTTGTTCCGTTATATACGCGATCGCAGACCAGTTCGACAACGACATCTGTTCAACGTGAACGGAGTCGTTCGCCTTGTCAACTTTGCAAATTAATCACTCTAATGTTTGCATGTGTTTCTGACTGACAAACGGTACACCTTCCGGGGGTTTGCTTTTGCGAGTGGAATAGCGCGCAAAAAATGGGCACGCATAATATCTCCGAGAGCATTATTATATCCCAGAGCATCAATCAAATATCGACGATGCCTTTGTTGTTTTCGGCTTCGTCCTGAGAATAATTTATTGCCTCTGGATAAATAAAAATCGATCATCGAACATCCAGCAACGAATTAAATAGTCATTAATACGAATTAAATAAATATTAGGTGCTACACAATTGCGGAAATTCTATCTGAAGCAAAACATTATTCATAACATTCACATTAGTCAAATGGCTGCCACATTGAAATTTTGTTGATAGGCTATTGAAATAACTAGAAAGTTCGGAATCTTCGCTAGTTGTAAACTTCTGGAAGCACTTTTATAATTAGTTTCAGAAATAAAGAAAAGGGATAGTATTTTTGACCGTCGAGAGAGAAGGTTAGAAATGAGAAAGAGGTATTAGAAAGAATAGGAGAACAGAGGCAGAAACAGGAGTTAAGAGGTGTAGAGGTAGACTTGCATTAAGAAACTGTACGCAAATAGTTAAAGATGTGGGATGTTCTAGTTTTAGATTAGCTTAGGATAGCAAAGAGTGGAGGTGCGTGTTCAACCAGTCTTAAAAGCGACGAGCTTATGATGTTAAATCAAATCTTGGTCTACCTCTACTCCTCTTATCTCTTTTTGGGCTTCTAATATGTCTCCAAATAGCCCTTTATGGCTGAGAAGGTGTCCTATCAACCTATCTCGTCTGTCTTATTGACTTCCATAGAATCCTCTGATCTCCTATACTTTCAAATACCTCTTCATTTTTAACCTTCTTTATCCACGGTATCCTCATCATTCACCTGTAACACCACATTTCAAACGCTTCTAACCTTTTCTTTTCCACTGTGCCCACCACTCACGTTTTGCACTCGTACAGCGTCGTGCTCCAAACATGGACCTTTAACAATCTAATTCGAAATTCTAAATTAATCGTTCGGGAACATAGAAGTGTGTTCTTTTTCTTGAAGGCAACTCGACCCTGCACTATCCTCTGTTTTATATCTCTACTGTTCTTTCCATTGTGAGCTATCTGACTTCCTATATACCGAAAATCAGCGACTTCTTCTAATTTTGCGTCTCGTATCTTTATATTCACTCTTTCCCAGCTTTCTCTTCCCTTACACACCAGTATTTTTGTTTTACATTTATTCGGAAAATTTTAATTATGTGTGAACTGGACATCTTAGAAAATGCGTTATTGTGAAATTCATTCCATTGATTTAATTCTTTCTTCTTCGTAAAGTTTTAGTTTTGGTCCAATATTCTCATATCCGTAGTCACTCTAGATTTTTTGCTCTTGTTCTGTGCGGCGGTTTCATTGAAAATTCCATTAAGGGAAGCAGCTAATTCGTTTCCTTTCGAAAGTAGGTAGTACATTAAGGATTTCTTTTCTACGGAAATATTGTTTTATTGTAGGTATCGTTTTAAGGATTTTCAATTTTTCTGAGTGCTTCCCCCAAGACAGATGACTAATATTCCGTACGTTGGAAGAGCTTTTACAGGTAACGCATATACTTAGCTAGCACACGTAGCGGGTGAGAGATGGTATTTTCTATCCTCAGGATCCAAGTAGTAGTGGAAGTCAAAGTGTATTATCGGGAATGGCTACACATATAGCATACATATAGTAGGTATTAGACGGGAGATAACGTGCCGTTCCTGTTCCAAAGATCATCGTCATAACGGGCCGTCAGAGGCGAGAGGAGGTGGCGTCCCGACGGCATCTCTCCTACGCCCGCTTCGATGCCGCGCCGACTTCGCAAAATCGCAATCAATCATGCCATCACGTTTGCCGTGATATCGGCATCATCTGGCCATTATTCGACGATATCGTGGCACTTTTCCTAATGGATTAAACCATTACAACAGCGAATAGATGAAGGAGTGCTCAACCCGTTTTTCAGATAACAATAGCGCCGATTGTGATTAAATTATTTACCATTTTTTTGCTGTTTTAATGACTTACAAAGGCGTTTCGAAATCGCGTTTTTCATCTCAAGACGCTAACATTGAATTTCACGTTAACGCAATTCCAATTTTTCGAAATAAGTATTTAATTTCATAATAGAATCTTAACAATCATCACTAGTGATTCACGAAGCCCGGCAGTTGCCCCATACGCATTTTTAGTGAACATAGAATACGAGACCATTAATATGATTGCTGGTACATGTTTCTTTCGACTTTCGACCTACCCAACTCCGAATTGCTATTATTATCTACAGGTACAGTATGTATTCACTAGTGGTAAATTAACGAGGAAAAATTGTTGCTGCTGTCTTGCCCTCGCCGGGAATCGAACCCGGGACCTTTGGCTTTACGCACCAATGCTCTTACTACTAAGCTACGAGAGGTGACAGCAACAACAACGACTAAACATACATATCAGGTCACATATATTTTATTATATATAATCATCAAAGAGCGATATCATCTTATCAAAAATACGATGCGGTATTGGAAAATTCGTACAAATACCTTCAGCCATCTTTTTATATATACATGTAAATAATAAAGTAATCAAAGACCAATAAGTACAGTTTAAAATTTAAAAAAGTAAGTGAATGTTTTGCTTTACGTGTATATATATAAAGTGCAGATTGATTGACCAATTGGCAATTCTAATTTAAGTTTAATCGGTTTGTACAGACTACGAATGCCAGTAACGTAAACGTAACCTCAATAATTTCACAGTATTTTTGAATGCCACTGTCACGCGTGAACTACCTGAATCACCTTCAATGTTTAGAAATCCAATTTTACACGGAAAATTGATTAAATACGTATGAAAACATAAACGAAAAATTACGAATTAAGAAAGCGTAAAAATGTAACAATTAATTTTTCGTACCTGTATTTGCTAGACTGACGAAAACAGTGAACGAAAAAATGATCCCCTCCATCCCCTGAAAAAAAAAAACAGTTAGAAATTAATAACGACAAATAAAAAATATGTATTGAAATTTCATTTAATTAAATTACGATTAATGTTATCTGCGAAATCATTTACGAATCAAATCCATCAGCCAAATTGGGGGAATACGGTGTTTTAATATCACAAACAACATCCACGTTTTGCCTGAAATATGTAATGCAATCTATCCTGAAAGAGCTTGATACATTAGGAGCGAAACGTAGGAATTGTTTGTGATGGATATAGTTAAGTTATTTTGTTGTTCCCATTTTGGTTTTGAATTCTATAAATATTTACACGTTTATGAAAGTAAAATTCTACATTAGTTTGAAACAGAGCTAGTGTCGTCAAGCACTAATCCCAAAGTTCTTACCTTAAGTGCTTTAGCTTTTGAAGCCCCAACTACATTTTAAAATTCAAAGACTTCCAATTACCAATTACTTGAAATCACTATGAAAGTGCTTCAAACTTTGTAACTTTATGAATATGCATTATACCCCTAATTGTCAATTACTTCGAAAGAGGGTGTCCATTAGTTACGTGAGGCTTTTAAAGTGGGGGGGTCGATCAGAATAAAAAAATACGCATTTTAAAAAATTTCAGGCGAGATGCGAGATGGGGTTGAGCTAAATCCCACGACATCTCACCAAGCGGGGAGGGGGGTCGAAAAATCGGCGAAATCACTTTGGACGCTTCAAATGTAATTGGAATTAAAACCTTTTCACTATGAAAGTGCTTCCATCGTTATGAACATGCTTCAAACACTTTGAAAGAGCAAAAAGGGAGGACAGAGACACTCTTGGAACGGTACGTTAAAGGGAGGGATTATCAAGGATCAGCATTATCAGAGTTACGTAACAATTAGAGGGAGGGTGTTTTCTTCAAAAACTGGATTACGTAATAAAATAATTCGTAGTGGTCTGTATTCTGTCGAAACTGCCAGACGACGACCGCGATTTCGATCTTTTTGGATCTCATCAGCGCGTCGCGGGCAGCTCCGACAGAACACAGACCAACTTTTACCTGCTGTCTTAACAGTGCGTTTTAGAAAATACTACAAATGGCGCAGTAAACGCCATGTGTAGCACGATGCTACATTTTAGGATTACGTATGCTCCAACAAGGTCCACNTTACACTATATACAAATTGACTTAACTTAATCGAGATGGTTAACTATATTATTACTGTTACTTGTTTATTGAAAATATTACGGAAATTGGTATTGATAAAGTTCGACAGATAAAAATAACTTGAAGATGGTTTGAACTTTGAACGATATTCATGCTGATGCTAGACTGGTTATAATTTCTTATCCTAGTTAAAATTCAGAAAGTATTTCGGTCGGTTTCAAAGAAAAAGAAAGTGGATATTATTCCTTATTGACCGTTCTATCCTGTGGCAAGAACTCCCTGTAATCGGAGAAAACCGTAAGCAAAACCTTCTCATTGGGATGATTGAGTTTTGGTTTCCACGTCATAACCATAAACCCATGATTCGTCACCAGTTATGACCCTCTTAGAGTTGCTTCCTAACGTTTCGCTAGCACGAGAACCAAGCTTCAAATCTAGCATCAACACACTACACCGTCAATATATTCATTTTCAATACCAAGTACCATCAGTCCTAACACTGGTTGAATACGCACCTCCACGCTTTTCTATCCTGAGTTAATCTTCGCATTTCCCTAAAACTAGAAGTTCCTACATCCTTAACGATTTGCGAACAGTAATCTAATCTTGGTGTACCTCTTATTCTCTTAGCTCCTATTTCCGCTTTTAAAATGTCTCTTACTAGCCCTTCATGCCTCAGAACGTGTCCTTCTCATTTCTAACCTTCTCTATCCATAGTATCCGCATCACCCGTCTGTAACACCACATTTCAAACGCTTCGCACCCAAACATAGCCGTACTTCGAATTTCTAAATTAATCATTCGCAAGCATAGAAGTGTCTTCTATTTGTTAATGTGGACAAGACTATTCACCATCCCCCGTTTTACATCTCCTATCTACTACTTTCATCCTGAATTATTTCACTTCCAAGATACTTGAAATCAGCGACCATTATGAAATATTTAAATAAACAAACATTTGTAAAACTGTGACGAATTTCGCGAGCCTCAAAAAGCCCACATGTTAACCACCCTTGTAGTAGACGGTAGCGGAGCGGTATTCTTTATCTATGATCTACTTCGAAAACCCCCAGGGTGCAAAACACTCGGTTAATTTCATCAGGATCCGTCACTAGGTGGTGAATTGTTTTTGCTACCGACTGTTCGTTATTTTGCATATAACCTAAGTGGCCACATGTACAACGTCTAAGTACCCTACGACATGAAAGTACATGTCCCGCACTACATAATTCTTTTTTTCCCATCGATCTACTTCAACCCCCTATTCACACGCGACCTTTTTTTTTCCGCACCAAAGGAACGAGATTGCTTTAATAAAACGCGCGCTACTTGACATTCCCTTTTTATACATACAACTAAGCGACACATACTGTAAATATGTGTTGTGTAATGTGCCGAGTTAGATAGGAACCTTCTGAAACAAATAGACAAGAACGTTTTTTTCTTTAGATATCTACTTATTTATATGAACTACACATTCAACTAAAAGCAAGAGTTAAGTCAATTTACGCTCAAAATAAACAGTCATACTAGTAGTCACATCAGGACTATATGGTAAGTTATCTTCAGATACCTATCATGCGTTATTTAGTAATAAATTGTAAGGGTTATTCCACGAGAACAGCCTATTCGATTACTTTTGAAACCAAAAATTAAATGAAGTTCTGTGGAACAATGTACTAAACAATTAAAACATTATAACCCAAAATTCCAAATAGAACGTTTGGAAGTCTAGTCAAACAAAGTGTCATACTGTATTAGGGATTAAATTAAACGAAATTGAGGAATTATACACTTATGCTGAATTGAGAATCGAACACAGGGATATCCTATCACATACAAATTACCGATGAAAAAATAGCAGTTGTTAATGAGTGACGAGCAAAGCAAGATCAAGACCGAGACAGTTCCAATCTAATCTTACACTTCCTCCAAGGAAATTCTTGTAGATTTTTCAAACAGTGGTAAATTTATTTTTATATTTGTTCTACATAGGATTTGTAGATTTAGAAGATTTTGGCAATGTTAAATGGGACAAGATGTTAAATATACTTAAAAATGTAGGGATGAATTACAAAGATAGAAGAGTGATACTTAGTTTGTATAAAGAGCAACAGGCAGTTATAGAGCTGGGGATGCAACGTAGAGAAGTAAATATTAGGAAGGGAGTCAGACAGGGATGCACACTGTCACCGCTACTTTTTAATCTATACATCGAAGACGCCATCAACATCATTAAAGACAGTACAACTGTAGGGATAGATGTGCAAGGGCAAAAGATTAGTATGCTTAGATTTGCAGATGATATAGCAGTATTAGCATCTAGCAAGGAGGACCTAGAGATAGCTTTAAATAAAATGGAAGCGGTACTGACAGATCAGTACTGTATGAAAATAAATAAAAGTAAAACTAAAATACTGGTATGCAAGGGAAGAAAAAGTAGGGAAAGAGCGAATATAAAGATAGGAGACGAAAAATTAGAAGAAGTGGCTGATTTTAGATACCTAGGAAGTCAGATAAGTGAGGATGGAAGGAGTAGTAGGGATATAAAGCAGAGGATAGCGCAGGGTCGTGTCGCCTTTAATAAAAAGAAGTCACTTCTATGCTCGCGAACGGTTAATTTAGAAATTCGAAAAAGGTTGTTAAAGGTGTATGTTTGGAGCACGGCGTTGTACGGGTGCGAAACATGGACAGTGGGAGCGGCGGAAAAGAAAAGGTTAGAAGCGTTCGAAATGTGGTGTTATAGGCGGATGATGAGGATATCGTGGGTAGAAAAGGTTAGAAATGAAGAGGTATTGGAAAGAATAGGAGAACAGAGGACTCTATGGAAGACAATAAAAAATAGGCGAGATAGGTTGGTAGGACACCTTCTCAGGCATGAAGGTCTAGTCAGAAACATATTAGAGGCAGAAACGGGAGTTTGGAGCGGTAGAGGTAGACCTAGATTAGATTACTGTTCGCAAATAGTTTAGTATATGGGTTGTTCTAGTTTTAGGGAAATTTGCAGATTACCTCAGGATAGGAAAGAGTGGAGGTGCGTGTCCAACCAGTCTTAGGATTGACGACTTTATGATGATGAAGATAAGAATATACTAATGTTACTCCAAATAGTTTAACTCATCAATCCACCGGAAATAATAATTTTTCGTCTTGGTCTTGTTCGTTTGGTCTTGGTTTTAGTCTTGGTCTTGTTCTTTCGGTCTTGGTTTTAGTATTGGTTTTGGTCTTGCAAAAATTAGTCTCATTAGTACTGTTAATTGTCTTACAGTCTACTTCATTTTTGATGTTAATTTAATAATTAATAATTTTTTCCTTTTCCATATTCACTCTATGTATTTATATCACTGCTATTTTTGGTGACCCATTTGAATAACCGCATTTTAAGGACCGCTGACGGATTTAAATAATGTAGCAAAAAGCTAGTGTACGTACGTAATTGTTTTTGAAATTTAGTTTCGCATAATTTCATTAAATCTTTTTAAAAGCGTTTCAAGGTAATAATTGGTTATCAACGAAATAACACGCGACGACATTTATGCAAGGGAAAAACCGCGGAGTAGCGTAAAAAATGGAGAATAAATCTTTCTAGTAATTTGCATTAGATGCGGATAAAGATTAAACTGTCGGGAAATAGCCCATTTCAAATGCAAATTTTTGAAAAGCTTTAGTGTTGTCACAAAGGACTCTATGGACGGACGCAGAAAAATTGTTGAGCGGTTTTACTTTGGAAAATACTTGAACTGAAACTTGGGAACTCGGACGAAGAAAACTCATGCAACCATGCAATTCAAATGCTGATCTTTACTACATATATATTTATATTTGCGAATAACAGGAATATGCTTTTAAATAAATGGAATACGAAATATAACTTAA
>NW_020438912.1:961037-966881 GCF_000699045.2 Agrilus planipennis | reverse complement strand
TCGGGTTTTGTTCAAGTGACCACCCTCTTTCGATCCTCCACCCTGACCCGCTTGAAAATATTTTTTTTATTGAATTTTATTTGAATTATAGTGTATGAAAATTGTCAAAATAATCAACTTTCAACCCCCATAACTTTTTATGAGGGTGAGACCGCCGCAATTTTTTTTATGAGGTTTTACTCAGGTGACCACCCTCTTTCGATCTCCTCTACTCCCACCCCCATAACTTTTTATGGGGGTAAGACAGCCACGAACTTTTTATGGTACAGTAGTGGGGGAGACCTCCTCTTTCGATTCTCCCTTTGGGGGTGGGGGCCATCATCTAGACATTTACCGAAATTTTGAAGGTTTCAAAAGAGGTTGTGTGGTTTTGGTTAGTTGTTCAAGTACTTTTTCATAGTTCCTGGGTTTTATAAAATGCATAATTTTTTATAAGCCTATGATAAAATAATGAGGTTTTTACGAATACACTTATTTACATTATTTATTATTATTCCAATTTTGTGTTGACCTCGAATGAACGATAAACAATTTCAGGACGGTATAATTTGAATATTATTGCAAATTAATTCCCATCCCAAGTCCTCTTTTGTCAACACTATTAATGGAACAAAAATACCAACATACCCTAATACCCACACTTATACCTATAGTCGAATTTCGATTTCTGTAACTTGTAGCACTTTTATTATGTAAGTTACATGGGAAGTGATGGTTTTATTCGAACGATAAGACTTGAAGCATTATGAAATCGAAGTCGAAATTCATATGTAGGTATGTGGTCAATACATTTAGTGAATAAGGAGCGTGTGTAAGTTCACGTAGAGGCATCAAAGCAACTAGTATCGCTTAATAGGCACACGCATGGGAATTACAAACACATTATGTACAACCTATGTATAAGAAAAAGATATACGCTACAAATACACATATCACGGCGGGAAATCGTAAAAAAAATGTAGGCAGGTAAATTCCGGCAAGTTATGTCATAAAGTAATAGTACATTATGTGCCTATATATATAATTAAACCATATCCAGCTTCGGAATGCATTAAAACAATGCAGTTAAACAAAAAAAAAGAGCAAATCAGCTACGAATACACCTACCTGTACTGTTTCTTGCCCGGCTGCAGTCGACTTCAAAATTTTTAAAGGTTGATTGGATAAAATACTATTAATTGATTTTCCACCCGATTGAACGACTTTGATCACTTGGGGTTGACCTAAGACGAAGAAATAAATCTGACTAAATATTTAAATATAACTTGATAAACATTGCCATATATCAATTGTAAATTCGACCTCACTCTTATTTTAAATTACGTTCTACCGTTTCTCTCGATTACTGTTTGAGTTCGTTGGTGTTTTACGATTATGCTTATTCAATATCAATACAATTGCAGCAAGATTAGATTTTAAAATAATTTTTTGTTGTAATATGTAACCCCCAAGTGCAGAAATATTTCAAATAGCATGCTATATTTTGCAGGACTTACCGTTGGAATCGTGGATAACCCAATTAACTGTACTTGACTGTTGAGTCATCACTGATAATTTAAGAGTCTTTTAATATTAATATTATAAGCAAAAGGCTGCTTAAAACTAGAATTTTTAAAATTTACCCGGACTACGTTCGCACGAAAGTAGAAGTCTGACCAAAATGGCGACTCCAACAGGATAACATTTCACGACTGATAACCGGAAACTCTTACAAGTTAATTTCGTTTTAATTTTTTAACGATGTAGAACTTCTATTGCACTATCATTATTCCCAACTTTCAATTAAATTTGTTGGTACAAAATTTATTTACGCGGTTTCAAAGACGTGGTATTTCGTGCACATACATCTGGGATCAGCTTGGCGGCGGGCACAAAGTAACGTTAGCTATTGGTCAGTGGCTCTCACGTGGGACACGCGCCTTCTAATTCAACCATCGACCACTAGGTACTTGAATAGTGCAGATGAGGGCGCTAATAGTCGAGCAAGAAATTGAAATGTAGAAAACTTCAGCACATGACATTCAATCAAAACAAAGGGCTGATAGTTGTTGCCATACCATTGTTGTAACAATAACATTTCATGTTACTTTATTAATATTATGTGGTACGTAACAAGCATTATTTTAAAAATATAACTTTTCAAAGAATCATAAATTACAATATATTTAATGATTTTGTATACAGTTATATGGATAACATAAAATAAACTAACTAAGGTCTATCTTTTTTACGTGTGTGTTCCTAACTACTTCCATCCTGTAAACACCTTAAAAATGGATTCAGTAGTGCCCGACAATGTTTTAGAAGTAATATTTTCGTATTTAGACCTACATGACTTAAGGAATTGTTCATTAGTTTGTAAAAGATGGTATGCATTTTTAAATGATGAAAACAACGACGTCTGGCGATTACATTGTATTAGAAGATTGGCTGAGGAGGCACTAAAGTCAGATTTACTTTCATCTGTACCTACTTACAAGGCTAAACTTAGAGCTTTTTATCACGCGTGGAATCCTGGGGATTGCTCAAGAAATATTTATGTTAAGCCAAATGGTTTTACAATACACAGAAATCCGGTAGCACAGAGTACTGATGCTGCAAGAGGCAAAATTGGCTTTAGACATGGGAGACATGCATGGGAAGTAATTTGGGAAGGCCCTTTGGGTACAGTTGCAGTAATAGGAATTAGTACGAAAGATGCTCCATTGCAGTGTCTTGGGTATGTGGCTCTTTTGGGGGCAGATGACCAAAGCTGGGGATGGAATCTAGTTGATAATCACTTATTACATAATGGAGACGCACAAGGAAATTATCCTTTGCTGAATAATGCCCCCAAATATCAGGTTAGTTTGATACTACAGTATTTGTTTATTGTTTTTCAATAAATATATATATATTATACATTTGTAGGTGGGTGAGAGAATACGAGTTATTTTAGACTGTGATGACAATACATTGTCTTTTGAGAAAAACTATGAGTTTCTTGGAGTTGCATTTCGAGGTAAAGATACATTATTTAATTGTTTAATGTACTTTCTTCCTAAATCCCTTTTCCTTTAGGTTTGCCAGATAAAAAATTGTATCCAACAGTGTCAGCTGTTTATGGTAACACAGAAGTTTCAATGGTATATCTCGGACCACCTTTAGATGGCTAACACATTTTTCCAGGAAGTATCTTGAAAAAAGAAAAATGAGGCAATTTTTCTTTTAAAGAAAAAGCTATTAATGGAAATAGAGGTCAGTCAGGTTTGCCAATGTGATAAAACTAGCATTACTGAGGTAGAAATAAGAAATTATTCTTACTTGACCACATTAGAAATATTTTAGTTTTACAGTGAATTGTTTTATATGCACTGTATTTCCTGTATAAATAATATTCATTCAATCAAGTTACAAGTTAATTCATGAATTTAAAGTGATTGAAGTTATAACAAACATTCTTTAACTGAATGTAATATACATAGGTTTGTAATGCTATATGCAAAAAGGGATTTATCTTGCCAGAGGTCAAAATTGCCATTTTGCTGAATGTTTATGAAGAGATGTTGAGGTAGCAAAATAGCCATGTTTTGCAAAAAAAAACAAATTTTGCTTTTGAAAATCAATTAAAGAAAGCATATCACATTGATAATGAATTTTATAATTTTTCTCAAGAAGACTCAATTTGAAATTATGTGTAATAACTTACTTGTTTAAATAACAACTATCAAATTATTTGAAAATGAGGATAAGCAAACTAATCTCAATTTATTTAAAATGAATGTAGACCGATAACATATCCATAACATTGTTTCATATCAACATTAGTTCAGTTTGAAGTGTGATTTCTGAATTAAAATACATTGAATCCACTGTAGGAGGATAAGAGTCAAAATTCAGTAAAAATGGCTTTGGAGCTCATTTTTCAAACTTCTGAAAGCTTTGGCTAGATAAGGTCCCATTTTACAGATGGCATTACATATTTTAATTAATAAAATTAACGTTGATGACTTGAAAGATTTGTAAAAATCTTTGACAATTAACAGTTCTGTAAAAAATACAGAAATTACGTATACCATGTACTAGGCACATGATGTTACCTTTTTTTTGTAGGATATTTTTCTGTTATTGAAATGGTTACTGTTATTGCTTTATGTTCTCATTTTTTAATAATTACGTGAATTGAAAAACTTTTTGGTACTACTAAGTAAATATTAAGTAGATGAATTCCTAATGTCTTTTTAGACCAGTTTTTATTTAGATTTATTTTCTTTTCTGTGAAATTATTCAATTGCTGACGATTAAAAATAACTTTTTAATAAAAAACAGTTCCATTCCGTACTGCAATTAACTATAAAAAAGTTTTCAAAGTACTTTTAATGTAGAGATAAGATTTTTTTCTTAAAATTATTTAATTTGTTGACGAGTTTTCAATTTTGTGCCAAAAGTTTAAAGTTACTTGAATCGTCAGTGAAATATATTTGGCATTTTTTACAAGCTTCTTGTAATTCCTGTTATAAGTGTAATTGTCCAGTTTTTCAACCAATTTTCATTTAAGTAGGGATAAACCAGTGTTGCCTTTTTAGAATCCGGCAAAATATAATAAAGTAGTTTATAGGTCAATACTTTTATATATTGCTTTCGATTTTTATTAGAAAAGATATTTACTATAGAAAGGACAGATTCACGTAAGAGAAAGCTGAAATTGAAAGCCCTGTTTTCCTTTATTTCTTAATTAATCCATTTCAAATGGTAAAAGACTGCCTTAGCATCTTGTGGAATAGTGTGAGTGTGTCTATTAACTTAATTAAATGGCTTAATTCCATCCTGAAGTTGCTTATAAAATGTAACACATACGTGAATTTTAATACTGCCAAATATTTTTTTAGGTGATGTAAATTTTATGATTTTGTGTACAAAAATTTGGGCCTCATAAATACAGGGCGTTTTGAATTTTTTACACTTATGGAATATCTATAAAAGAAGTAAGAAAGGTAAGACCAAAACAGAAGAAATTTGCTCAGAGCGGATTTCTGCATGAAAAACTTCTCACCCCACTTTCTCTTCTAAAAAGAAAAGAAATTGAGACATACTGTGTACTTTTATAATAAACTTTCATTCATTTATCACTTTTGATGGAGTATGTTCTTATGTTGCTTTGGTGCTTCTGAAATAATTACTTCAATACACTAAATGAGGCTCAAATTGGCTGCTAATATGTGGTTTGTATGTGCCTACATATTATTATATGTAGTTACACATAATATAAAATTTTTCAAACCGTAAATTACATTCTCGGTGTTGAATTGTTTCTTCATTTAGTTTTAGTTGCGTTTCTTAAGTAACTCTATCATTAAGTATCACGTCACTGTTGTAGATTTTCTAATTAAACAAGCGTAACTGAATTGTATGAGGACAAAGTATTGAAATTAGTAATATCCATTGTTATTTTCTGTGATAGCATAATTTTAATGATTGAATGATCTTTTTTTGGTTACTTTTGTATGCTTAAAGATCCGTAAGAAGATGGTACTGATTTATTTTATATGAACTTGTTTATGTATGTAATACTTTCAGTTTGAAGCAATAATACAAATTATTACTAGTCGTTTTATGCGTTAACGATGTACCTAAGTTCAAGTATTTTGTTAACTTTTTTGTTCGTTATTTGTTGATTTGTAGGGAGCGTACAAAAATAATTTGGTGTCTTGCACCAGATTGATAAGAGGAAATGTACAATTTTGTATATTACAAAATGTGTTATATATAGATGTTCGTCAATTTAGTAAATAATAAAACAAAAATTTGCTTAATATTTGCTTTATTTTTTTGCTTTGCATAGACTCATACATAATAGTACATACA
>NW_020438912.1:948717-955118 GCF_000699045.2 Agrilus planipennis | reverse complement strand
TGATGCCGCATTATCAAAGTGCCGATGGTTAAAACATAACTATGCATGCACTCAGTTTGATTTTAATAATTTTTTTATTCGCTATGTTTATGGTATTAGTCGTAATGCGCATAGGTCCAGTTTTTCATATTCTTTGATACAGTTTTTTGCGTCTCATAGAATTCCTAAGCGTACCTACCTATACACCGAACTGTTACACCTAACTACTCAGTGAAATAGCGCTAAGTCCTAGCTGCAAGACGCAAGAGTCTTGCAGGCTATGTCTTGTTCTTGCTCAAGTCTTGCACGGTCAGTCTTGGTCTTGGTCTTGCTAAAAATACGCGGTCTTGTTCTTGGTCTTGGTCTTGCAAAAACGCAAGAACAAGACCAAGACTGCAAGACCAAGACTGAATTTGGGCAACACTAATTAAATATTAAAGTGAAATAAACTTTCAATCCTATATATATTACCCCAAATAAATGACAAAAAGTTGTTGTTGCTGTACTGATACATACGTACGTAAAACCAAGGGCTCGGGTTCCATTCCCGGCGAACACTTGTCAGCAGCTGCAATTTTTACCCATTAATATGGGGTAATACGTAGACGATAGAAAGTTAATGTCTGATTAATGTTTGATATTGAATATTAATCTCTTCAAGAACATTTTCGTACATTATTAAAACAAGTTAGGTAATTCAACTTTGGAATGATACGCTTTTTGGAACTTAGATTCAACCAAAAGCATACTTGTAAAAAATAGAACAGAAATATACTAATGTTTTTTTAATGCACAAGAATAATATCTTTAAAAAAAATATATGTTTATATAAATAATCATTTACCTATTAATTGAATCCTAAACCAAGTATATACATACTTGTAACAAATCCTTGTTCAAAAGTATTATACAGGGTGTCCCAAGCAAGCGGCTTTCTTCACTAACTGCTTTACGGTTGAAGATATCAACAAAAGTTTCTTACAAAAGTTCTACTATATAAGTATCTTCGTATCCAAAAATTATTTCGATTATAGTGTCCCATTTTTCCTGGAGCATACCTAACTTCATTTTTTCAAATGGAATGCCCCATTTTTTATTGCACTTTTGAATTCCTCGTTAAATTTAAATACCACTTTGTTTGTGCATTTTAGACATAATATATGTGTTTAACAAAGTGGTATTTAAATTTAACGGGGATTTCCTCCAGGAAAAATGGGATACTCTGTATAATCGCAAATAATTTTAGGATATGAAAATACTTGTATGGTTAGCAGTTTTGTAAGAAACTTTTTTTTGATATCTTCAACTATAAAGCAGTTAGTGAAGAAACCCGCTTGTTTGGGACACTCTGTATACTTGTACAAAATACTTGCTTAAAAGTATTTATGTAAGAATACAAATACTTAGCTAACTTTTGTGACTTTCTGTCGGAAAATACATTTATATTATTATAATTATCATAACAACTTTCCGAATAATTTATACATAATCATGTACTTTGTTGAATTTAATTGTTTATAAGTCGTTTAAGATAAAAGAAAATATTACAAGTATTTAAAAAAATATTTGCAAAATCAAATAAATAATAGATAGATTGAAAAATATTTCAAATACATGTATGGCTAAAAGTGACCAATATGACCAGTCCAGCTTCTTTGTTTTTCCTATTTTTGATGTAAAATATATTGATCAAATAATTTGCAAAGGACACCAAAAACTGGAAACATATTACATTTAGGGGTCGGCACTTTGTTATTACTAACACTCCGTGTTCTATCTTCTATCGGTTTTCTTGTTGGTTGACAAATGGGAAGCGATGTGGATATAGCCCTGCTGCGATAAATCAGTTATTTCCCGAAAGAACATAACTCACTCCAATAGCCGTTTGTGGTCCACAGGCTTCAGTATTCCGGTCTCATAGCACATACATACGGACGGACAACTCCCGGGGAAGACAAAACCCTTTTTTGTCCTTAAAGTTCGAAGTGCCTACCTAAATATGTATCGACCACCACGTCTGACCTTTACCCTTCACATTGTTATTAAATTTTCCTAACCATTTTCGCTCCATAACTCAAAAATTTCATATCATAGTAATTAGTATTTAAATTCATTCACGCCGGTGTCGGTATATTTATTTAGGGTGCGAGGGTCATTAAAACATTATTTATTTTTAACGTTCCATGAATTAGTATGGGCTAAAAGGGACGTGTGAGATTTATACTTGAAAGCAGTTTAGTAAAATTTTCCGACGCGGTGTATGGGATGAGGCGTGAAAAATTAGAAAAAATTTATAAGACGGAAGTAAATGATGATTAATTAACCAACTGTGTGCGGTCAACATTTCAAAATTTTATTTCTAAGCGATATGAAAAAATACGGTACAATCTACATTTTGTTTTAGCTCTAGATAGATGCGTTACGTAAAATTTCAGTTAAAAATTAATCGTTCATAACAGAGGCGGCTGGGATATATTTACTAAAATTTATTAATATAACTAGTGACCCGCCCCAGCTTCGCACGGGTGCAATGCTGATACTAAATATATTTTTGTTTTGTTTAGATTATTATCGAAAAGGGGAAATCTTCAAAAGATACCCCCTGAACATACTAAATATACTACAGAATGTCTTTATATACAACATTCACAGTTTTTTTGTCATTAGACAATACAAACCGGCCTCCCGGCCGGTACCGCCGCAACCGCTATGTCCCTGCATTTTAAATCTGTAATATCTTCGAAAATATTCATTTAAATTACATGCTGTAAAGGGCCATATTGATCTATATTAAATGCACAATGTATTTAAGGTACTTAATTGGATAAGAATTAATGCTGTATTGCCTACAATCGCTTCGTAAATAAGTCATTATTTCTCATAAAAAGTAAAGGATAAAAATGGTTATTGTGGGTTATCCCTAAGAGATAGACATATACCATCGCGGACTTTTTTGTAGACCCTTTTAAGATGTACAATATTGTAGTACATTATTTTGATCTATCTCGTAGGGTTCAGCCAGCGTTTGCAATGTAAGCGCAAAAAATGTGTTTACGACATCACATTAGAAACCTCTAAAATTATCAGTGTTTCTCTACTATATTATGCATGTATTATACATGTAAACCTTCCTCTTGAATTACTCTATCTATTAAAAACAACCGCATCAAAATCCGTTGCGTAGTTTTAATGATTTAAGCATTCATAGGGATAGACAGCGGGAAAGCGACTTTGTTTTATACTATGTAGTGATAATTTAGTGTATCACCGACCGTCCTGTGCTGAGTATTGTTGAGGTATTATTTGTTCTATTGAAATTGGCTGCATGAAGTAGTTCCGCACACTGCATTGGTACCTAATAGTGTTGCACATACAAAATTCTTATAGACGATCAAAATTGTCAAAGTCCGCAATATATTATGTTTATTATCTTCTTTCTTGTTTCCACATAGGACTGTAGTCATTTGCTGCGTTTTGAACGCGCCCTTGTTAAGATAGGAAATGCTTCATGAGTAATACAGACAAAGTGAAAAGAGATAACCGAATAATAGTAAGCGGTGCAGCGGTTAGAGGTTGGTTAGGTACGCAAAAGATCAGGGTCGGCTTTATAACTGCCTGGTTGGAATTATATTTTTAAACAACCGTTTTTGCTTTCCTAAATTCTTGAGAATGTTGAACTTTCTTTAAAGTCCGATGCTCAAATGCTGCTTCTCTGCATCTCTTTTTGTTACATACTAATTGGTGTAATATTATTCCTTCTCTTTCTTTATTAGTGTCCGCTGCAATTCCTACCTGGCATCTCTTTTCTATGTTTACGATTTTCCCTACAACGTCTGTCGTGTGTAAAAGTAGGCGTTCTGTCAGTAACTGCTTTAGTCTAGTTAATAAGTTAAGGGAAGAAAGTAAATGCGACATCTTATCTTATTAATTTCTAGATGGTTTATTTCTTGTTCTTGCTTACTTGAGGAGTCCTAGAGTCTGATTTGTCTAAATTTGCGGAAATTTCGATAGCGAGTAGAATCCAAACATGCGTAAATACATATATTTAGCTAATTTTTGCACAACTTACACGTTATGTATTTTTGCAATGTAATTCCTTTTAAATACCACACATTTAAATTTTATATTTTCACAAAGTAAAAGGTATTAAATAATAAAATTTGTACTGCACGCTTATGAATTACACCTTTCGCCTTTTATTTTGAAACATAGACTTACACTCAAAAAGCAAGAATTTTTGCTTCTTTTTAGTTTCTTAACATGATATCTTGCTCTTGTTGTCTTGTTTTTGCTCACAAATTTCTTGTTCTGCTATTGCAGCAAAAATAAGACAAGAATAAGAAAAAAACAAAACAAGAACAAAAAGTTTGTGAAATACTAATCAGAAATCCGTACTTCTCTCCTCTACATCACTCATTTTCCCATTTGCTTATACAAAGCTATGAATCTAGAAGTTTTACATCAGTTGGTTACATTCAAACCAGCTTTTGGTGTGTATCCATTCTTCGATCAATTTTTTTACTGAAGTTAGAACTCCATAGAGAAGTTTGCTTCTATGAGGGGTGGTACGATTGAATTATTTTTAAAAAAAAATAGGTGAATAAATATTTACTGAACATCCAATTCATTTCATCATTTTCGCCTCTTACTGTATTGCCATAAAGTGGTAGGAGCTCAGGGTGGGATTAGGTTAAAATTAATATCACAGTTCTGACTATACATACATATAATGCCAAAGTCATTCAAACTTTTATTATAAGTTTTACGACAATATATGTAATACTAAACTTTATATAAGAAAATCTGTTTTGTATGTAGGTATATGTAAGTAAGTGTATCATGGCCTTCATAAAGACGATATTTTTAGTATCTACTTATATTAAGATTGCTTTAAGAAAACGTAGATAATACATTTACGGTACTGAAATTATTAATTCAAATTTCAAAAAAGGTGAAGCGCTGAAATTGAAGCGAGTGAAAAGCGTTTTACAGAGCATTACGTTTTTATTTGAAAATGCTCGAGAAAATATAAATGAACATCAAAGTAGAAAATGGGACGCCTTTTAAAATTAAATGCTTTCAAATCTTTTCAATTTGTTTTATAAACATCTAATTAATTTTTTTTCTCTTCTAAAGAAAAACACTCAATTAATTCATTGCTAAACTGTAATCAAGAATTTAAATTTGTGGAACGTTTAGTGTGTAAATGATTTATCAATAAATATATTACTTAAAAGCAATCCGAAAGTAGTGTTTGCTTGGGTCGAAGGTACATGCACTAAATAACAAATTAAAAGTTTCGGTACTCTGTCTCCATTAGAAATGAGTGCGGTATGAATGGTCACACAGCTCACCTGTCCTATGTATAGTTTTGTGAAATTTCCCATTCGAGTTTTCGGAAATGAGTATTTCGCAATTATCGTATCGGATCGTATCAATGTATTCTACGTCAGTGAGCAAAAAACTGATGTCAAAGTGGCTTATTGCTGTCTAAATTAAATTGTTGTATTGCATTTTGTAGACTGATTTTAATGTTCCATTCTGTATTAGAAAGCATATATTTTACGTCTTTTAGTTCTAACGGCAAACATGGAAAGAAATAAATTGAAACAACTAATTACTTATAGCGTATATGTACCCCATGTATTGATGATTGCTTGAAGTCTGCATTAGATAATTATTAGACAGATGTCGAAAGCGCATTAGATAATTGTAGTATAGTAATATGAACATTCCGCTCTCGGTTAGTTGAAATGTTTTAATTTTGTAACCCATTATCTGAGGAACCGAACAAGGACTCTTCTGTGAAATGCGCTTTTTGCGATTTTGCATAGTGTTTCTCGTTGCGGAAGTCTGCGAGTCGGTAGAGATGCACGACAAGAAGAATTTTCTACATCAGTGAAGCATTAAGAGGCGAATTACATTGCGAGACAAGAGAGACCTGAGACGTTCTACTCCAACAGTTTACATACTTTTATTATCTGACAGACAAAGTCAATATTTTACTTTCATAGAGCGGTTCAAACAGTCAACTGCTTTGGCGAATCCATAGGTGAAACGACCGAACGAAACTGCAACTGCTTTTCTACCATATATTCATAAATTGAAGGATTCTCAACCAGGATCAATAGATCCACGCCAGATAATGTTTATATAATGTATAAACCGAAAAATTATTGTGCTGGATTTTTCAGGATATTGCGAATATATCGGAAAAAATGAAGTTATTGACCTAGCTGACATTTTAAATGTAATGGGAAGCCAGTAGAATCTAGGCACCTACTACTTCACCGTTTGGTAGCTTCCAACCGACCATGTTCTGTCTCTATATTCTATGTCACTATGTCCATACTTCAGTTTCATTATATTCGTTTCATAAAAGTTACCATTTATAAGACTGATTTCCAAAAAGGAAATATATT
>NW_020438912.1:942317-946074 GCF_000699045.2 Agrilus planipennis | reverse complement strand
TGTAAAGGGCCATATTGATCTATATTAAATGCACAATGTATTTAAAAGTACTTAATTGGATAAGAATTAATGCTGTATTGCTTACAATCGCTTCGTAAATAAGTCATTATTTCTCATAAAAAGTAAAGGATAAAAATGGTTATTGTGGGTTATCCCTAAGAGATAGACATATACCATCCCGGACTTTTTTGTTGACCCTTTTAAGATGTACAATACAGTAATATATTATTTTGATCTATCTCGTAGGGTTCAGCCAGCGTTTGCAATGTAAGCGCAAAAAATGTGTTTATTTACGACATCACATTAGAAACCTCTAAAATCATCAGTGTTTCCCTACTATATTATGCATGTATTATAAATATAAACCTTTCTCTTGAATTACTCTATCTATTAAAAACAACCGCATCAAAATCCGTTGCGTAGTTTTAATGATTTAAGCATTCATAGGGATAGACAGCGGGAAAGCGACTTTGTTTTATACTATGTAGTGATAATTTAGTGTATCACCGACCGTCCTGTGCTGAGTATTGTTGAGGTATTATTTGTTCTATTGAAATTGGCTGCATGAAGTAGTTCCGCACACTGCATTGGTACCTAATAGTGTTGCACATACAAAATTCTTATAGACGATCAAAATTGTCAAAGTCCGCAATATATTATGTTTATTATCTTCTTTCTTGTTTCCACATAGGACTGTAGTCATTTGCTGCGTTTTGAACGCGCCCTTGTTAAGATAGCAAATGCTTCATGAGTAATACAGACAAAGTGAAAAGAGATAACCGAATAATAGTAAGCGGTGCAGCGGTTAGAGGTTGGTTAGGTACGCAAAAGATCAGGGTCGGCTTTATAACTGCCTGGTTGGAATTATATTTTTAAACAACCGTTTTTGCTTTCCTAAATTCTTGAGAATGTTGAACTTTCTTTAAAGTCCGATGCTCAAATGCTGCTTCTCTGCATCTCTTTTTGTTACATACTAATTGGTGTAATATTATTCCTTCTCTTTCTTTATTAGTGTCCGCTGCAATTCCTACCTGGCATCTCTTTTCTATGTTTACGATTTTCCCTACAACGTCTGTCGTGTGTAAAAGTAGGCGTTCTGTCAGTAACTGCTTTAGTCTAGTTAATAAGTTAAGGGAAGAAAGTAAATGCGACATCTTATCTTATTAATTTCTAGATGGTTTATTTCTTGTTCTTGCTTACTTGAGGAGTCCTAGAGTCTGATTTGTCTAAATTTGCGGAAATTTCGATAGCGAGTAGAATCCAAACATGCGTAAATACATATATTTAGCTAATTTTTGCACAACTTACACGTTATGTATTTTTGCAATGTAATTCCTTTTAAATACCACACATTTAAATTTTATTTTCACAAAGTAAAAGGTATTAAATAATAAAATTTGTACTGCACGCTTATGAATTACACCTTTCGCCTTTTATTTTGAAACATAGACTTACACTCAAAAAGCAAGAATTTTTGCTTCTTTTTAGTTTCTTAACATGATATCTTGCTCTTGTTGTCTTGTTTTTGCTCACAAATTTCTTGTTCTGCTATTGCAGCAAAAATAAGACAAGAATAAGAAAAAAACAAAACAAGAACAAAAAGTTTGTGAAATACTAATCAGAAATCCGTACTTCTCTCCTCTACATCACTCATTTTCCCATTTGCTTATACAAAGCTATGAATCTAGAAGTTTTACATCAGTTGGTTACATTCAAACCAGCTTTTGGTGTGTATCCATTCTTCGATCAATTTTTTTACTGAAGTTAGAACTCCATAGAGAAGTTTGCTTCTATGAGGGGTGGTACGATTGAATTATTTTTAAAAAAAAATAGGTGAATAAATATTTACTGAACATCCAATTCATTTCATCATTTTCGCCTCTTACTGTATTGCCATAAAGTGGTAGGAGCTCAGGGTGGGATTAGGTTAAAATTAATATCACAGTTCTGACTATACATACATATAATGCCAAAGTCATTCAAACTTTTATTATAAGTTTTACGACAATATATGTAATACTAAACTTTATATAAGAAAATCTGTTTTGTATGTAGGTATATGTAAGTAAGTGTATCATGGCCTTCATAAAGACGATATTTTTAGTATCTACTTATATTAAGATTGCTTTAAGAAAACGTAGATAATACATTTACGGTACTGAAATTATTAATTCAAATTTCAAAAAAGGTGAAGCGCTGAAATTGAAGCGAGTGAAAAGCGTTTTACAGAGCATTACGTTTTTATTTGAAAATGCTCGAGAAAATATAAATGAACATCAAAGTAGAAAATGGGACGCCTTTTAAAATTAAATGCTTTCAAATCTTTTCAATTTGTTTTATAAACATCTAATTAATTTTTTTTCTCTTCTAAAGAAAAACACTCAATTAATTCATTGCTAAACTGTAATCAAGAATTTAAATTTGTGGAACGTTTAGTGTGTAAATGATTTATCAATAAATATATTACTTAAAAGCAATCCGAAAGTAGTGTTTGCTTGGGTCGAAGGTACATGCACTAAATAACAAATTAAAAGTTTCGGTACTCTGTCTCCATTAGAAATGAGTGCGGTATGAATGGTCACACAGCTCACCTGTCCTATGTATAGTTTTGTGAAATTTCCCATTCGAGTTTTCGGAAATGAGTATTTCGCAATTATCGTATCGGATCGTATCAATGTATTCTACGTCAGTGAGCAAAAAACTGATGTCAAAGTGGCTTATTGCTGTCTAAATTAAATTGTTGTATTGCATTTTGTAGACTGATTTTAATGTTCCATTCTGTATTAGAAAGCATATATTTTACGTCTTTTAGTTCTAACGGCAAACATGGAAAGAAATAAATTGAAACAACTAATTACTTATAGCGTATATGTACCCCATGTATTGATGATTGCTTGAAGTCTGCATTAGATAATTATTAGACAGATGTCGAAAGCGCATTAGATAATTGTAGTATAGTAATATGAACATTCCGCTCTCGGTTAGTTGAAATGTTTTAATTTTGTAACCCATTATCTGAGGAACCGAACAAGGACTCTTCTGTGAAATGCGCTTTTTGCGATTTTGCATAGTGTTTCTCGTTGCGGAAGTCTGCGAGTCGGTAGAGATGCACGACAAGAAGAATTTTCTACATCAGTGAAGCATTAAGAGGCGAATTACATTGCGAGACAAGAGAGACCTGAGACGTTCTACTCCAACAGTTTACATACTTTTATTATCTGACAGACAAAGTCAATATTTTACTTTCATAGAGCGGTTCAAACAGTCAACTGCTTTGGCGAATCCATAGGTGAAACGACCGAACGAAACTGCAACTGCTTTTCTACCATATATTCATAAATTGAAGGATTCTCAACCAGGATCAATAGATCCACGCCAGATAATGTTTATATAATGTATAAACCGAAAAATTATTGTGCTGGATTTTTCAGGATATTGCGAATATATCGGAAAAAATGAAGTTATTGACCTAGCTGACATTTTAAATGTAATGGGAAGCCAGTAGAATCTAGGCACCTACTACTTCACCGTTTGGTAGCTTCCAACCGACCATGTTCTGTCTCTATATTCTATGTCACTATGTCCATACTTCAGTTTCATTATATTCGTTTCATAAAAGTTACCATTTATAAGACTGATTTCCAAAAAGGAAATATATTTTCATTGTTTGGATGAATATGAACAAAAATTATTTTAAGAAAATTATATTTATTAATAAGATGGTGGTAGGGGGAATATCCGCCTACCATAACCTAAA
>NW_020438912.1:910577-941931 GCF_000699045.2 Agrilus planipennis | reverse complement strand
TTTATGACAAAGCAAAAATTACAATTTTCGATTGGAAAGGACAGAATTTGCTGTAGAAATTGTAGAATTTATTAGGTAGCTCGTAATAATTTCAATTTTAACATGTTTTTTTAATTTTTTTTTTCAAGTTTTTTAATTATTACAAATTAAATTCTAAAACTGATTATGCTAATCATTTATTTCAGAAGAAATACTCATAAAGATTTGCTAATTTTTGAAACTAAAGTTGTTCGGGAAAACCTATTGAAAGCTCGAAACCTGTGAAAATGTTTCATTCAGGAAAAATATAAAAAGTTTTTCATGTGTCGCTGGGTAAATGTAGTGATGCTTTATGATTAATTTTTATTTACAGGAAAGATCATCCTAGTTTACATCATCTTCTTTCTACGCAGCCCATATAGGGTTTTTTGCTGCACTACTGGCGGTATTTTATCTAAATTTGGATATGAAATGGCAGTTGGATAAATCAGTTATAGGAACAAATTCAGGTAAATTAAATATACCTATGTACTAACCTTTTTTCTTATATTACAGCACGGAGAAAACTAAATTTTTATAGCAAAGCAAAACTTACAATTTTCGATTGTAAATAACTGAATTTTGAAATAGTAGAATTTATTAGGTAACTTGAAATAATCTCAATTTTGACATGTTAATTTCTTTAAAAATTATTTCAAGTTTCTTAATTACTACAATTTAATTTGTAATATCAACTCAAATACCTAGTAAATTTATTTCTGCTGGGGTTTTATTTTTACAAATTCGGGTCCAAATTGTAAATATAGCTTTAATATTTAGGTAAATATTTTTCTCCGTGCCGGAAAAAATCAGTGAATTTCAATGGACAAGGTAACATCAGGCACTTTTGTTATATGTTACAGAATATATTAATAATTTCGTAACAAGTAATTTTAATTTCTGTTGTGAACTGACAGTGATCGTTCTTTTTGAATGAAATATATAGATAAACGTCCCTTTCAAAATACCTTTGGACCTTTCTCATTAATATTCACACAGTTTGGGACGTGCGGTCATTTAAAATAAATAATCAACCCTTCGCTATTTGGGCCGACTGAATATCTACATGTGTAACATATAATAATTTGTCGTAGTCGAAGTTTCTTTGGTGGATTTTCAACTAATGAAAATATACATATACATATATTCCGCCAAATTGATATCTGGGTATGATGGAAAGGGGGATGACATTGAGCGGGAACTGACATTTTATACGAAAATAACAGGCCACCTACAATTTCCAACTTTATGTTATAACCGACAATATTAAGTCAAGTGTTGCTTGGCCGTACAATTTTCATAATTCCATATTTATGAGCTTTAACCCAGATATTCTGTGCGAAAGCTTCTCTTAGCCCGTGAGGAGATGAGGCTTTTCTGACAGCTTCTGTGCCGTCTCCTTTGACCTTTAATAATTTTCAAACCAAAAAATATTCATAATGGCAATGGAAATCGAACTTTCCTCCAAATTTGATATGAACCAGATGATTTCGTTTATCGTAAAACAAGAAAAACGTCAATTACATAAATTTATTAATTAACAATCGATCAAATCAACCGATTGAATTTTAAATTATTTACGTTTTAAAGCTTTTGCGTAAAGGATTTGGTAATTTAGCATTATTATCTTAGTTTGAACACTGCGATATATCTAGGGGTTGCGAATAATAATTTCGTTGGGTGTGTAACCAGATAACAGCAGAAATTTGATTTTTTGTAAATATTTTTCATACAGATTTTTTCGGTGTGAACTTCTCCACATGTTTATTGCAAAAGTTGACAGCAAAAGCGGGAGAATTCAGAACGTCTATATACTAGTGCGAACGCGTTGCATTCATCATCATAAGGTGGTCAGTCCTAAGACTGGTTGGATACGCAATTCCACTATTCCCTATTCTGAGCTAATCTTCGCATTTCCCTAAGACTACAACAACCCACATCCTTAACTATTTGCGAATAGTAATCTAATCTAGGTCTACCTCTACCCCTCCTAACTCCCGTTTTTGCCACTAATATGAGAAGGTGTTCTACCAACCTGTCTCGCCTCTTTCTTATTGACTACCATAGAGCTCTCTGTTCCCCTATTCTATTTAATACCTCTTCATTTCTAAACTTCTCTATCAACGGTATCCTCATCATTTGCCTGTAACATCACATTTCGAACGCTTTTAACCTTTACTTTTCCGCCACATCCACCGTCCATGTTTCGCACCTGTACAGCGCCGGGCTCTAAACATACACCTTTAACAATCTATTTTGAATTTCTAAATTAACCGTTCGCGAGCACAGAAGTGACTTTTTTTTATTGAAACCGATTCGACCTTGCACTATCCTCTGCTTTATATCTACTACTTCTTCCGTCCTGACTTCTCTGACTTCCTAAATACTTAAAGTCAGTCACTTCTTCAAATTTTTCGTCTCCTGTTTTTATATTCGCTCTTACTTCCCTACTTTTTCTTCCCTTGCATACCAGTATTTTTGAATTACTTTTATTTATTTTTATACAGTACTGCTTTGTTCATACCGCTTCCATTTTATTTAAAGCTATCTCTAACTCATCCTTGCTAGGTGCTAATACTACTATATCATCTGCAAATCTAAGCATACTAATCTTTTGCCCCTGTATATCTATCCCTACAGTTGTACTTTCTTTTGATGATGTTGATCGCGTCTTCGATGTATAGATTAAAAAGTAGCGGTGACAGTGTGCATCCCTGTCTGACTCCCTTCCTAATATTTACTTCTCTATGTTGCAGCCCCAGCTCTATAACTGCCTGTTGCTTTTTATACAAATTAACTATCACTCTTCTATCTGTGTAACTTATCTCCAAATTTTTAAGTATATTTAACATCTCCCATTTAATATTGTCAAAAGCTTTGTATGTATACACTCATTCCTTTTTCTATCGTTAACTCTATTATTACCCGTAAAGAAAGAATAGCTTCAACCTTAAATGCAACGAAGAACTGATAATTCACTACACACATACCCACGAGTGTTAATATTCAACTTTGACAACTTATTTTCTTTATTTTGTTTATAAGTGACCTTAAAGCACAAAAATAGTTAGCTTTTCAAATTGTTGAGAAATGCCTTAGTTCACCATGAAAATTTGTTACTAAAAATGGAAAGTGTTAAAAGTTCCTTCTTAATATAAGAGTAATTAAATTGTAACTCTGTTAAAACGTTAAAAGCTTTTTTCTTCGCCGTTGTCAATTTTAAATTAAAAGTATTAGTTATTGATTAGTGTAAAATTTATTCGGCTGAACTTCTTTAAATTATAGCTACATTAAAAGCGAGATGAAAATTAGTAGTTGACAGAAGTAGTTGTACCCGTGCCAGACACGCACGATTCAATATTTCTGATTGAATCTTCACTGCGGATTACATTAATATTCAAAGTGAAACCACGTTCTTGCCAAGATTGGGACCGAGTGGATGAGTGTGCATGCCTTTCAGGATGTTATGAGGTTATGACCTCTCATAATCTCAGCTATCGGTGACATCTGCCCTGGTTATTTATGAATGGAACATCCTGAGGAAATAGAGCAAAAATTCGACCTGTAATTTCCTCTCGGTCTGACTGCATCGACAATATATATTTCCTCTAGTAATTTTTCAATTCAAAAGAGTTAATTTAATCACCATCAATGTTTTACTTTTATTCGTTATCACCTACCCACGCGTAACTCTCGTTTTCATGTAAGATATGTACTGGAGGAATCGACATTTTTCATGGCAAAGACGATTTTGTATGTAGAAAATTCTGATTTCTTATCTCCGGAAAAATTGGTGCACAGTTGATAAAAAGAGTTAGTGTTCCATTTGCAAACATAGTTATTGTTAATTCTAATAACTACTCAATGACATGCTCTTATATAATATCCGTAGTTCATGTTATAACTGAAATAATTTCCGTTATCACTTTTTATCTTTGCATTATTAACCGAAATCTAATATAATTATTTGCAAAAATTAATTCAACGCATTTCTGAAATTATTAATTCAAATTTCAAAAAAGGTGAAGCGCTGAAATTGAAGCGAGTGAAAAGCGTTTTACAGAGCATTACGTTTTTATTTGAAAATGCTCGAGAAAATATAAATGAACATCAAAGTAGAAAATGGGNTGTTTAATTATTCTTAAAACTAAAAGCACTACAGAAAAAATATTTAAATAAATGTTTTTGTATCTTAATAGGACTATCAAATGGCCCTATTACTAATTTTAATAATACAAGAATAACCTATTTATTTACTAAAAAAATTTTTGGGTTCGTCGCTTAACGCAACGTTGAAGTCTCCGGCGTTTTTTGAGATTATCAGCGAAATTAAGGGCGTTATCAAAAAAATTTTTAGACAAAAATTATTCTACATTTTATGGGCTTTAAGGAAATATAAAGACTTTGGCTTTCAATTTAATATTGAATGAGCAGGGCGGTTTTTTCTGGAACGCTACAAGAATCTGTTTTTTGGAGTATACTGCAGATGAGAGCTTTTTGATTTTCTAACGAACAAAGTACTAATTTATTGTTATAAGTATGCGGTATCTTATATAGTGTTTCTAATAGGGCCTTTTATTTGCTGTTTGTTAAATTAAATTTTTTGACATAGACGAACTATAGGTTGCGGAAGGAATTTTTCTAATTTAATCTTTAACAATATCAAAAACAAAAGAAGGAAAGATACCTTTTTTACTTACCTAATTCTAAACTTTTTCGAACAGTTCTTTTGCTTAACTATTCTTATCTACCCTCCCTTTTCCTTTTACATTTCTTTAACATTTCTTTTAATATTGCCAGCTCACTACCATTCTCTTTTATTAATTATCTACATTTTTCCCTTGCATTACTTTTACACCCTCTTCTAGAACACGTCAATGTTTCTTTTCCACATATTCTACATTTTCTTCCCTTCTTCTTTCATCTAGCACTTACTTTCCTTACATGCATTTTAAATTTCAGTATTACCGTTATATCCTTTCTTTCCCTCAAATATTCCGGTAATAAGTCCCCTTGCCACTCCTGGCACGGAAATTCTTTCGCATGTTTCGACTTTGTAGACTCTTTGGGTATTCTCCTTTTGTTATTTTATTTAATATATTTCCTATCCCCATTCTTTCTCTTCACCAAGCATTCCTCTAGTTGCCTTCGGCTTAGCATTATCTCTGTTATCTCTCTTAAGGATTTTCTGTCTCATTATCATATTTTTTTTCTCTGCATCCCTTTTCTTATATCTTTTTTCTGGTCCTCGTATATTTACTTCATGTCTTACTAATCTTCTTCTTGCTTCTACTACCTTCTTATCACATTTTGTTTCACTTCTTACAATATAATTAGGTGTACTTTTTTCCAAGTTTAAAATTCATTTTCCATATTACTTACCCTTATTTTCTACCTTTTTGTACTCTTTCCCATCCGGAGTTCTATCGTCTCTTTATCGTTTTCTGAGTCTTAGTAATTAATTATTGCAAATCCGATGCGTTATCACATGATAAATAATAATAAAGTAATTTAAGGGTTGAATAATGTATTATTTAATAATCACACCGACGTTTCGCTCTATAATGTTAAAATAAAATTGAAAATTGCATTGTCGTTTGTGTTACCAGGTGGATTTTAATTAATTTATTGATTAATTTATTCTTTTAACTGTGTTTGTTATCTTTAATTACATGTTCATTTTTAGCAACACGTTATACTATAAGTTTAGGTGAATTTCAATTGATTTTTGTAGTTACTGTATATATTCTCTGAACTAGTTTATTTTTGACTTATATAATCTATCCTAAACAAGCTTTAACACCATAAAGCGAAATGTCGATGTGATTACAAATTGAATAAAACATTTTGCACCTGTTAAATTACTGGAATTGTCCCGTTGATAAATATTCGGGGAAGAAATACGAAGATATATTCGGATGTTGTTTGTGGAAGTCGTATATTAAAATACCATAAAAATTTCATTCAAATCGATACAGTTTTTTTAGTTGTGCGCTGATCATCAGTCAGTCAGTGGTTAGTTAAGTAGTTATTTGTGGAGATTAAAAATATTGCAAGACGACTGTTAGGTTAAAAGTATATGTCGAAAGGCGTCTTTCTAAACATTGAGCATAATTATTAATATTATTAAAGCATTCTAAAGTTGCGAAACATTAGATTCTACCGTTTGATATTAACTTCACCTTGATATTTTTACCTAATCCTAATAAAAGGGTCTTCATGGTAACCGAGCAACGAGTTAGCCTTATAAATTTTTCACTTTTTCATTATGGGTTACAAAACTGTAAACTTTTCAATTTCTCTAACTTCACATTAGTTGTTTGGAAGAAAACTGAATATCCTAAATTAAAACATCTACTGAATTGCATATGTACACGTAAATTTATAGTGGCATCAATTTATACACGCGTCTTCTCTAAACAGTAATTATTCATTATTGCGTAAATAAGCACGAAACGGAAATCGCTTTCAATAATTAATTTCCAATTAAAATATGAACAGACTCAATCAGGATGCGGTATTGTCGTTGTGCTCCAATTTTATATCTCGCAACAATTAGAGAGCATGCACGGTACAGGGGGTTATAGGTTACCATTGTAAACCCAAACAATTCCTTTATTCCTTGAAACGATTTATCGTTCGGTTTCGCTAATTAAATTGTTTTGGAGAGACGGCGGATCGTTGATGCGAGAGCTTTGTTCTGTTGCAGGATAATTTCTGAAAATTTGCAGGGCTACCTGCAAAACATACAGACACATACATACATACATACATATGTAGGTATACAGGCATACGTGTACGGTGCCATTATTGGTAACGCATCCAAACAAAACTCGGGTATGTTACTATGCGATAACGCCCGCACACTGACAGGATAATAATTCGAACAAATGGTAAACGTTACTGACAATGCAATTGTTACTTCGATCGTACCGTTCTGATTGCATAGACGCTACAGTGGAAGTAATATCACAACAATACGGATTTATTAGGCCGATAATTTTCGTATTTTTTGTTATCTATTTTTATACGAAACAATGCATGAAAAATAGATATATGTACAACTCAGTGGCGGCTCATGAACACATTAGGGATTTTTTTTGTGTTAGAACTTCTTATAGTCTCAAAACACAAAAAAATCTCAAAATGCAATTGTTTACAAAAAATAGAAACTACTTTAGGTTGTACTTAATTTATTTATTTATTCAGAAAAATATACTGTAGCGAGCACGAGAGTGTGTTTGTGTGCGCGAGTTAAACAGTTCAAAGAAAAACAAAACGATCCGGATGGTTCTAGAGGGTTCCAGAAAGGAAACAACAGTGATATATCAACAGTAGTGTAAATAAATAGTCTTGCCGTTAGCAGTCTTAAAAGTTAATTTTGTTGAACCCACGAACAATACAATACTTTATTCCAGTCATAGAATATTAGGTACATTGGGTATTTATGGAAATTTTAGTAATTAATGTCATATGACATTTTCAGTGAATGGTCTCAATACCTTTAGGAAGGTGTTCTTCAGACTTGTAAAAAATACCCTCTAAAAAGTATTCAAATATAAATTATATANTAAAAATTATTCTAAATCAAGTATATGCTTGTAAATACTTAGTAAAAATATATCTGCGTTATTGTAATTATTTTGTTCACAACATATTGATATGCCAGAGCTTCTTGTGTTTTTGATGTTGTGAGTAACGAATAAATTTAAAAAAAGAAAGATTCCTTATTTTTATTAATATTTTTAAGCATGATGTTGTATTGTCGTCGAAGATAAGTATTGATGTAAAAAAAGAAAATTTTAGCATGTCAGCAACTAGGTGAAACATCGATCGCAAAATTTGTACCAATCGCGCCGTCGACAGACAGCGACTTTAATAAAAGTGAATAATAAAATGAGAAACTTTGGTCGTTATTTTTTATTATACGATAACGGCGAATTTTATTTTTTATGTTTGAATATCCAGTTTATTAATTATGGATGAATTCACTTTAGCCACTGCCATTTCTATGTGAATGTAAAATACTCCCTCTCGTATTTGGATGAGCGTGTGTATGTGTTGGAATATAAAATTTTTAGGGTACATGTATCGCTTTTTGAAAACATTCCTTTAAATAAAACATCACTCTGTAGATATATCGTCAAGCTTTGCATAAATCAGAGACGTAAAAATTTTTTAGTATTTTAATTTTAAATTATTCGCATATACATCATCATCATAAGGTCGTTAGTCGACTGGTTGGACACGCACCTTCACTCTTTACTATCCTGAGCTAATCTTCGCATTTTCCTAGAACTAGAACATCCCACATCCTAACTATTTGAGAACAGTTATCTAATCTAGGTCTACCTCTACTCCTCTTAACTCCTGTTTCTCTCTCTAATATGTCTCTGACTAGACCTTCATGCCTGAGAAGGTGTTCTACCAACCTATCTCTCCTATTTCTTATTGACTTCCATAGAGTCCTCTGTTCTCCTATTCTTTCTAATACCTCTTAATTTTTAACCTTTTCTACCCATGTTATCCTCATCATCCGCCTATAACACCACATTTCGAACGCTTCTAACCTTTTCTTTTCCGCTGCGTTCACCGTCCATATTTCGTACCCGTATAGCGTCACGCTCCAAACATACACATTTAACAACCTTTTCCAAATTTCTAAATTAACCGTTCGCGAGCATAGAAATGACTCCTTTTTATTGAAGGCGACTCAACCCTGCGCTATCCTCTGCTTTATATCCCTACTACTCTTTCCGTCCTGACTTATCTGACTTCCTAGATACCTAAAAGCATCCACTTCTTCTAATTTTTACATGATTTCCCTGATCAATCTCAAGTCCCTCAGGTGAAAAATATAGGTACGTAATCGGACAATAATTTCAACGTTTCGCTTTTTCATTAAGCACTTTCTCAAGGATTATATTTTTCATTATCTTTAGTCCTTGAAAAAGGCCTCAATTAAATGGTGGAATGTTGGAGTTTCGTCTAATAAACTGTTGTTTTTTCACTTGAAAGAGGTCATACGTTAGTAGTATAATATATTTGTACAAACAAGATGCTAGCACTTCCAAAAGGTTAGGTACTGATGGTTACTTAGTTGTCCTTGTTCTTCCTAATTATATAAATAAAAATGTGCATTATTTAAACTATATTTCGAATTTATTAAACATTAGGTTTTATCCGTGGCTTCGCTATGATAATTTACTCACTAGACTCAGTACAGTATGCTATTCTTTAATTTATAAAATATCAAAATTGGTTTTATAGAAAAATATTTATCAAAGGTTAAAGTATTCTTAGAATAACCCAGAAAGGGGTTATTTCCCTGAAGTTTGGTTTAATAAACTGCCTGTACCTGTATATGTATTTCACGTTTGGTAAAATTCTAAATGAAAAGCCAAAACTTTTCTTCTTTTTCACTTTTCGCCGTTGTTAGCAGCTTGATGGAGGTTTTAGTGGAGCGATTAGTGAGCAAGTTGGGATTAATTGCGTACAAACTGGAAAAGTTTTAATTAAGTGTTTAATGATATTGGCGATCCTTGAATTACCGGAACCGCAATCCGAGGAAAAATTCTTCCCTCCGTTCCGTCAATCGATCCACACAATATCATTTTTTGTGTTTGATTCAACTTCAACTTGTTAATCAATCTTGTTTCTTCAGTCGATAGTTAATACGCCATCTGTCTGTTATAAGCACCAATAAGGAATTATGGAATGTAATTATATTATTTCTTTCCAGAACAAAAATTAGAAAAGTTTCATAGAAATTTATAAATTGAGCATCTGGTTTGCCTCATCCACA
Source organism: Agrilus planipennis (assembly GCF_000699045.2). Lineage (NCBI taxonomy): Eukaryota > Metazoa > Arthropoda > Insecta > Coleoptera > Buprestidae > Agrilus > Agrilus planipennis. The sequence goes on along the minus strand of NW_020438912.1, from coordinate 932,108 downwards.
GCATCGTAGTCTTACTTATAGGTATTTGTATCAGCCTTTAATTCTGTAAATGTACAATTTTTAGACTTAAATTACAAAAATTATTATATAAACGAGATTCAATTCGCAAAAGATTGTTAAAGGTGTAAGTTTTGAGCGCGGCGCTGTACGGGTGCGAAACATGGACGGTGGCCGTGGTGGAAAAAAAAGAAAAGGTTAAGTGCGTTCGAAATGTGGTTTTGATGGTGGTGAAATAAAGATGTTTTAGAAAGAATAGGAGAGCAGAGGCCTCTATGGAAATCAATAAGAAATAGGCGAGATAGGTGAGAAGGACACTTTCTCAGGCATGAAGGTCTAGTCAGAGACATACTAGAGGTAGAAATAGGAGTTAAGAGGAGTAGAGGTATACCTAAATTAGATTACGTTTCGCAAATAGTTAAGGATGTGGGTTTTTCTAGTTTTGGGGAAATGCGCAGTTTAGCTCAGGATAGGAAAGAGTGGAGGTGCGCGTCCAACCACTCTTAAGACTGACGACCTTATGATCATGATGATTGGGTGGTTAGTTCTTTAGCTTTGGGGGAGATTACTTCTTTTTCTTTTCTCTTTGGTACCTATAAACTGACCAGGGCTCAGAAATAAAAATGTACGCCCCTGAGCCAGGGTCAACTGTCTTTGGTGCACTTATTGGAAACATAGTTTTTAATAAATTGATAAAAAAAATGTCACTACACTTAGATGTTTACAACCAGAGGTATAGACCATTGCTTAGCATTCGGGAGCACACCGGTTTGATTTCGGGTCCGTCTGCCTTGGTCCAAGTTTTTCTGTGGTTTCCTTGGATCACTTAAGCAAATGCTAGGGCAGTAATATTCCACAGATAATCCTTCATTCTCTTCTGTCTTCATTTCGTCAGTCTCATCATTCTCACCCGAATCACCACCCACCCATTCCCACGATTCCTGAAAGGAGGCTGAAGAGGGCCTTCCGCCCTACCTTCCGGCATAGTCCGGACCGACTACCCGCTCACCAGCATTAGTGGCTGGTGGGAATGAAACACCCAAAAGTTTTAGTTTTTAGCCAGGGTGCCTTTGCTTGATCAGTGTGCCTGATGGATTAATACAGTTTTCTCGAGCCTTCCTTGGACTTTAGTAAATAACATTATTAACAACTTCTGCATCTGCATGTTTATTACCACTAAAAGCAAATGCTTAATCATGGGATCTCTTTAGAAAATAATGGTCACTTATTATGAACATCAGTATCTATCATAACGAAGATGTTACCTCCTTAACTTTTATAGACATTTATTTTATTTTGTAATAATAAACGTGACCGTGTTTCATAAGAAACTTCTTGTTTGCTGTTAGTTGAAGTTTTCACGATCACGTTGATTGGTGTCGTTGCTGTCAGTGATCGACCGGTACGTCGCGAAAGTTGTTATCGACGGCGTGTATGGCGTCGCGTCGCTAAAGCGATGATTAAATTTTCTTTGTTAGCGAACAGGATGTCATCTACAGTGAAACGCGACGTTATTTGTAATTAACGCGTCTTTGAATCCGATGTGGCGTTACTTTCGTCGTTTTTTTGTATCTTTTTCGCACCCGTCGTTGCTCGCCTGCCTTCGTTAACAGGGACGACATCAAAGTGAAACACGGTAGGGCACAGAGGTAGTGTTGTCGCACACGATAGTCGACTGTTATTAGGCAGATGCCTACATACATATATATAAACAAAGGTAAACATGCTTACCTTTTGTTTGTCTTTACTGGCACAAGGAGGTAGCAGCCTGTTGTTCTTTGTCACGCAACTTAATATACAAATAAGACGTTGAAAGACTTCATTGTGTTCCGAATACATGGTCATCAGGGGAACCATGTGCTGGTTGAAAGGAACGTTTTAAACAAGAAATAGTGCGAATGCGGTGAAACGGTTTTATACAAACTCGTTTTAATGATTGAATCAAAATATGAGGACCATCAGTCCTTTCTTGACATATCAATTTAGAATAAAGAAGGATTTCATGAAAGAATCATTAAACAGTTTAAAAAAAAAAATGATTTTCGTTACGATTACATTTCATTAAATAATAAAGACTATGATTTAATTTTCAAGACTATTTTATCTGGAAGACTATTTTATTCTTCGAGTTTATGACTCCACGATGGAGAATTATTCTTTATGACCAAAAAATATTCTGCAAAATTACAACGTCATGTCCAAAAATAAGACTTAATCGACAGGATTGACATCTGATCTTTAGAATCAAGACTTTATCTACGAGATAAAAAGGTTTTTTTCCAGTTTAAGACTTTATATCTAAGATGAAGAAGAAGAAGATCAAATAATATTTTGCAAAATTAGAACATAATATCCAAAACTATTGTAGCGAGCACGAGTGTGTTTGTCTGCGATCGGGCATACGTGTGCGTGAACAGCTTATCGATTCGCCGACTAGCCGCGGGCGCCTTTCTTCGTGTGCGCCGTATTTGTAAATGTGTGTGTCGTATCTGCGTTCCTGGAAAGCAGTTAAACAGTACAAATAAAAAAGGAACTATCCAGACGTTTCGAGAAGGCTCCCGAAAGTAAACAAAATACTATTTAAAGGAAGAGACGATCGCCGAGGAAGGTAGAAATAAATTGACGGTTCCGGAAGTGAATCAAGAAATAAATTGACAGTAATAGAAGTGAAATAAATAGCGCTATTTTGTAAATAAATAGTTTTGTCGTTAGCAGTCTTAAAAGTTAATTTTGTTAAACCCACGAACACTACAGTATGATTTAATCTTATAGATCGAAATAAATTCTCCCAGACCCGAATTTAATTTTCGAGACCAAGAGTAATTGTAAGAACGATATCACTCCCGCAAAAGTTTCCAAAAGAAATTTGACCAAATTGAATAATGAGGTACAAAAAATACGTATTACTTTTAATATTTTTTACGGTGAGCTTTCTAGTGTTCTGGTAAACGCAAAAGAGAGGTCATCATTTTTACAGATCAATTTTTCTTGACTTTCCTCAGTTTAGTTTCCTTTAAGTAAGCGTAAAGTAGGGATAAAGTAAGTGGATAAATAAAAAATTAAACTAATTTAAGATTGAAGGCTTTCACGACCGGAGTCTACTTGACGAAAATTTTTCAGGCTGTTGGCCGTGGTCTAATGGAATTCTGAAATCTTCCAGACTTTTTCTCTGACCCTGAGACGACGTCGATGTTTGCGTGGAATTTTCGTGTCAGTCCGGAAAATCTTCGTTAGAAACTAACTTACTTAAATTATTTATTGCAAAATGCTCTACAATAATAACAGTGGGTACTTTTATCATTTTATGAAATCGAATATGTATTAAAAAAAATTTTGTCATAAGAAGTTTTTAGAAGTATTTTTATCAATTCCTAGTTTTATTTTTAGTTGATTTTTTCTATCAATTTGTTTGCAAGACTTGTAACTATAGAAATATTATTGAAGAATGCCTTAAAGGGGGATAACACAATTACCTACCTCTAATATCTGCACACTGTAGAAAGAATATCTGCATTCGCCTTTAAAATTCCCACGGCTGACCCTTTAAATAATACGTATCAGCTATTATTGCTGTTTAATTTTGATAATGAGTAATTACCTTATGTATAATTGCTGTTTATTTTCAAATGCGTTGCTGTGCAATAATAAATTTTAATTATACAATTTTCTGCATCAAACACCAATTGAACGAGGTCGAATTTGGTTTGAAAATGTTTCACAAAAGTCTTTGAGTTCTATTACTGATGCAATTATTTCGGATAATTTTAAATAATATCATCAAAGCATATTCTGTTTGTGTACACTCCACACACAGAACGCTTATTTCTGGAATTAGGCGTATGTATCTACCTTTGTAATTAAAAATACGCACACATTCATGAAACCCAGCAAACCTGAAATCGAATTACCCTTTAATGGAATTTTACAAGCCAGTGAGTAAACGTGCTTGTAGTCGGTACAATAATTGAATGCGTCAGAAATATCAACATTCGACCCATTTATGTATGTGAATTTCGATAGTTATGATAACGATAGCTATACGTGATGGTTCGAACATCTAAATATCTCTGTACGTTGTCCAATAGTAATACGTGGAGGAAGCACGGCGCTAGTTCTGGACGACACGACGTGTATCCCCTAGATAAATTACTGTTAGGGGAAGCAGGGGGAATGTCGTTCACTTAAGGAAAAACCTTTATATTTTATACATTCATATCTTTATTTTGAAATTACGACGAAATATACTTCATTTACTTTCTCTAGCGATGTGCCCCTTCTAACGTCTTGGATGCGCGCTGGCAAAATCGCAGGCAGGGAGAAAAAAGCTCGTCATACTCTCGACTCTTGTTCATTAAACATACTTCTTCATACAGTACCTGCCAAAAGTTTTGTTCAATCATGAATAGTAGTGTGTTGAAAACAAGCGTTAAAACCTTTAATATGTCTTCAAATATAAACATCTCGTTGATTTTTTTCAGTAGTAAATGGTACCAATAACAGCACATTTGAGCAATGCAATTGTAGTGGATAAAATGGTCAATTTTTCCGTGCAGTACTGTACGGATTATACGCTCCTCACCGGTTAAGAGTTTGACCGAGAGTTGTCTTCTTCCTTTTCTGGCCTAGTGCTGTTCTTTTCTACTTTGCGCCGGTCAAACTGAAGGTCGCATCGCTACAGAAACTAAACGAAGTATAGCAATAGTGCAAAACACATAAAACTTTTATTAGTTATAAAATATATAAGAAAAAGGCAGAAAAAGGCGCTATTGCCCCTGACCATGGGTGATGCCGTTCAAGTAAACGGGTAATGACGCTCAGCGTATTTGTAAACAACCTTACGCAAATCTGCTATAGTCAGTCCCCAGTATAACGATTCCAAAAGCTTAACTTGTTCAGCTGTATATCGTTCTTGCTGTTGATTGAAAGTAGGTTTACGTCCTAGTTGTGGACGGCGCATATTTTCACATTTAGGTCTATCTCTCAATGTGGTAAAGGGAATGTTATGTGTTATCGCTGCTTTCCTTTTTGACATCCCTTTTACAATCGCTGTCTTATAGCGTTGAGTGGGTCCTTTTAGCTCCAGGCCGTTTGCGGCGATTCTTGGTCGATTTCTAGCATATTTAAAAAAAAAAAGAACAACAAGAAACAGGGTAATGGCATTTACATGAGCGACATCACTCTAAACGACCGTTTTTATTTTATGTTAAAACTATACGCTTACTGTTTAAAATTTATCATAAATCTGTGAGTTATTGCTCAACACAATAGATAATCACTTTAATTAATAATATTCATAACAGAAAAGTATTAAAATTTAAAACTCACCTGTAAAAACACTCACCCAAAAATTAGATCAGCGCCACCAAATAAACATATGCATTTGTCTCTTTCTTGTTGTGAGCAAATTAGCGAAACCTATCACTGTTTGCTTAGACATCACTTCCCATACACTTCACCGTGTATCTCGATTCTTTCCATTTATCAGGTTATAGGTATGAGTAGGGTTGCCATCCGTCCGGGTTTCCCCGGATTTGTCCTAGTTTAGAGGGCATCCGGGGAGCGTCCTGCGGGGAGCTTCATTTGTAGTCCGGGTTTAAAAATTTAAAGTCTCAGTACTTTTAAAATTCTCGTTTAAAAATTTAATTTATTTTGTTTAGGTTTCATATTTTTATAAGGTTTTGTTTTCATAACAAAGTATATTAATAATTTGTGTTTTATTTTAAGAATAAAAAATAAAACAATTTGTAACAAACTGTAATAAGATTCTGTTTTGTTAGGTACATTTAAAATGATGATAAAAATGACTAAATTTAATTTTAAAGTCTGAAAATAAATAAAAAGGTGATTTATGACATTTTCAACTGTTTTTTATTACACTGACTACGTTTAAAAAAACCTGTTCTGGACCATAAAATCCGGGGTTTTCACGCGTCTTGTTCTGGTTTCTAAATATTAGAGATGGAAACCCTACCTTGGATTGACAAAGCGGAACCCTCATAGAATCCGCATTGTCCCTCTCAGCGTCCATCGAGATTCTGTATCTCAGGAACGCTTTAGGCTCTGTGAAATTTAGACATTGGCTTTTGAGATTAATTTCAATTCAATCCCTCTAGTTACTAGAAGTCTTGAGTTAAATTTGAAGTCAAATACTAAGATGCGGCCTTTCAAAATGCATTTTTATACTGATACACTGCGAACGATTTCAACTCAGTTCTCTACCGTTGANTTCTCAACTGTTTTTTATTACACTGACTACGTTTAAAAAAACCTGTTGACATGTCTGGGTTCTGCACTCTAAAATCCGGGGTTTTCACTCGTCTTGTCCTGGTTTCCAAATTTTAGAGATGGCAACTCTAGGTATGAGTGGCATTACCCCGGTTTACCCTACTACGGTAAACTTAATTGAAGCGAAAATAAAAGTGGAAAAATCAGCATACTGGTACGGTATTACGTGTCAAAGACAAGGAACATGCTATTACTTATTGTTAAGTAACTACCACTTACTAGTGAGATAAGAGACAGATATGAGTTATGAAAGTTAAAAGCAAACCTTTTGTTAAACTAAACATGGTTTGTCAATGTGGACTCACCATAGCGGTCGATACAAATAGGATAAGCAAATACATATGGGAATGTACCCATACTACGTGACCCATTTTTTTACATTTGATGACCACTTGTAGTATATATTAAAACCCCGCTCCCCCTCTAGTTTCTACATAGTAATTCATAAATATGGTTTTAAATCACTTTTTTGCAAACAAAAAGTTTTGAATATATGTAGCTTGAAAAAGTACGAGATTTTCGTGAAGATATTGACTACGTGATGGAAACCTAAGCCCGCCCTCCCCTTCTGTGACCAAGCGTGGTATTTTTGAAGACCATCTCTCCCCTGACGTGTCACGTAGTTTGGTTACGTTCTCTGTTACTGATCCGTTTAGCCCTTAACATTATATTGAAGGCGGGGAAAACTGACTTTCGAGAGTTTTCATTTGCTTTGTAACAACTAATTACTATTTTAGTTTACTCTTGACCTGTACTATATTGTCTGATAATGAATTCCGTCGTCATTTTAGTGGAAAATGCATTTCCGCTTTTAACGTATGATGAAAAATTGTATTGAGAAATCATAAATGACAAGTTAATTCGTTTAAAAGTGACTGTAAGCGTTAAGCACTAAAATGTCACTTCGTAGTGTTAATTTTAATTAGAAAAATGATACCCAATTATATTTATATTTATTACATGTTGTCAACCTACTAATTTTCATTATTTATTTCATTTAAATATAACCGTATTTTCTCAACAAATGTCACTGTTTTGTGCGGGTTATGAATAATTTTATTAACAAACGCGATGCATAAAACCAAATGAAGGATGGGACCGTAAAACAGGGAGAAAATCTAGATATGCTGTCGCATAAATAGTCTCGATTTACAACCTGGTATCATGCGAAATAAAAAGCCAACTCCTGTGCCTTCACGGCGGCCACAGCACGAATGTGTCGCACCCCCATGCAACACTACCTACTAGGTACTATGGTACCATCACCACCACCACCACTACCATTGTTGGCGGAATGTGTTTTGAAATACGAAACGGGAAGCAAAAGCGTAATATCCGTTATTTAGTATGTCATTTTATGCCGTTTCGAACATTTTTAGCAGTTGAGGACGAGCAGTAAAAACGTAAAAAGCGTTCGACGAAAAGCTATAAAGTAACGTTTTCATCAACGTTAGTTACGTACTTCGTTCGTCGGAAAACCGATAAGCCGAAGAGCTTCTTTGGTGGATAAACGTGTAATAACATACCGCATGTTGTTTTTACTTCTCTTGAAAAAAAAAAGTGTAAGAACGTACTACAGCAACCGACTTTTGTAGAAGATACAAAGCTTTTTCATATTTCGATCAGTGTGTTTTAAAAAAATATTTACAGTTTCGTATAATGATCGAAATTTCTTTCGTTTGGTGTAAGCACGTTTGTTAGTAGGTCGACCATCAGATACCAGACAAGATAAGCAAGAATGCAGTAGAAGGGTCTTGTCCTAAGCTAGAATGTTCTCGAATACCTAAGTAGAATGTTCTAGAGTGAACCTGAAGAATCGAGAACATTCTGGAATATTCGAAAATTAGGACTTTTTATATATATTACTATCAGTCTTCTAAAAATTGTTTTAAATCTGTATAATCTTCAAAGAAAAACGAAAACAGACCAACGGAATGCCGTAAACTCTATTTGACTTTTAGAGAACTCGAGTTTTATAAAAATTTTATAAGTGAAGACGGCGCAACTAGGACAGCATATTATTCGATATTTTGAAATTAGCTGGTAATATAATTGAAAGGTCTAATTAATAGATGGACGGGTTCCTAGACCTACTTTCGATATTATTTAAATTTTGATATATTCGAAATAGTACTAAACAATTGCAGTAAAGTAGTCGGGTTTAAAAATCTATATATCCTGTATTCATTTTCCGAAAGGTACATTGTTATTTTAAAAGTTTGACGTTTAGAATACTTGCATCGCAGACTACAGCACCCATCCTCCCAAATTTGAAAGGGTGCACCTAGTAAGGGATCATAAGTTTGTTTAATCGATGATACCGCGAATTTCCGGGAAATTCTTAAACACCTTAGGGCGCCTTTTCTGTCTTAAAAACGAAGGACAATACATTAGCAATTTCACGCGCAACGTCCTCCGAAAGCGACCGAAATTATTTATTTGCATCCAACTGGGAGGATGTGGAACACATGAGCAGAATGCGGAGTGTCAAAAACACTCTGAATCTTTTCATTTGTCGAGTTAACGATCGTTCAATGGATGTGTCTATTGTTGCAGATATCCGAACCAAATGCCATTCTTTGCCTTCTTTCTTATGCCTCATCTTTTCTTATTTAACTTCGGCTTTTAAATAGGTTTGATATTTGAGAGTTTACGAATTATCTTTTAAGTACGTATGTACTGTAAAAGATTACGATTAAGATGTTAAAAGTGCAGATCAGTTACTATATACCTAACAAAAATATTATGGCTTATAATTATGAACAAATTAACTTTCAGAAAAATTTATAGCAAATAAATATCACAATTTACTAGAACACCTTCATCTTCTAAAATTGCCAACACATATACTCCAATTATATTTGTATGTTTTGATTCTTTAGCAACTCAATTTCAACGTTTTCGTATTCGAGAAGAGAAAGCAATTTTCCAAAAATTTCTACTTGATTTGAAGACTTTCTGCATATGATATTCCAATCTATTGTTGTTCAAATAAGTTATTGTGACTTTCAAGGAAGAGATTTTGTATTCAGAATTCAGAGTAAATATTAGTGACAGTCTGGCGACTCTTCGTTTGGTAGAAAAAGAGAAGGTGGAGGGGTCGATTTAAATCTGATTTATTCCATGCGGAATAATCGGTTCGGCAACGACATACCGCCGAGCTTATTGTATTTTCGGGTCACAGATTTTAAATATACGAGATTATTGATAATCTCCGTAGGCGCTTCGCTACCGCGAGAGGTTTTGGTTTACTGCGTTAACGTAAACCTATTCCCGCGAAAATATTTCACTTAAACGAAGCCCCAGGTATACACCTTGTAATATACACCTACGGTCTCATGTTGCAGTAAATTATCAAGCGTTTCCATTTTGGATATAAATATATATATATAGTACTGTATTCCTGAGAATCTCTCAACTTCAGGGAAAACAAATGACGAAGATACGGACTAAATGAAAAATGATCAAATTTCCAAAAGTAGGTAATCCGTAATCAAATCAAATAAAAGCATTCTTCGGGTAATACATTACATATTAAATAACAAACTTGTAAAAAATTAATAAAGATGAACTCAGAGAAATGGCTTAGAATTGATCAAAATTGGTGCCCAGTCTTGTACCGGGAACTTGCAGTACTATAATAAATTCTTAATCAATTTTAATAATTAATTATTTATCTAACAGGACAATTTTAAGAAGTCTCCTTCAAATTATGATTCCCATCAAATAACAAAATATGTAATAGTAATAAAATTTTGTTATTAGTTTGTTCATTTTAAGGGTAATTATCTAAAAAGAAACAAAAAACAATAATATTCTGTGGCTAATTAACTTTAGGCTTCTATACGTACTTTCGATTCCAGTTGAATGATGATGGTTAGCACGATTTTTTTCTCTCAAAAAATCATTGCTTATGTAACTGACTGATATCGGACAAGTAACGGACAGTTACATTACATTGTGTTGATCTTCTTAAAGATTATTGTCGGCTTTCGGGATTTCGGTTTTCGTTTCCGACTTCTGAAGATATAAATAGTATTTCCAAGCTAAAANACCTGCAAAACATACAGACACATACATACATACATACATATGTAGGTATACAGGCATACGTGTACGGTGCCATTATTGGTAACGCATCCAAACAAAACTCGGGTATGTTACTATGCGATAACGCCCGCACACTGACAGGATAATAATTCGAACAAATGGTAAACGTTACTGACAATGCAATTGTTACTTCGATCGTACCGTTCTGATTGCATAGACGCTACAGTGGAAGTAATATCACAACAATACGGATTTATTAGGCCGATAATTTTCGTATTTTTTGTTATCTATTTTTATACGAAACAATGCATGAAAAATAGATATATGTACAACTCAGTGGCGGCTCATGAACACATTAGGGATTTTTTTTGTGTTAGAACTTCTTATAGTCTCAAAACACAAAAAAATCTCAAAATGCAATTGTTTACAAAAAATAGAAACTACTTTAGGTTGTACTTAATTTATTTATTTATTCATCAATCTCTATTTTGTCCCCTTCGGAGTAATCCCCACTAGATATTATACACTTGTGCCAACGTTTTTTTTCCAATCCTCGAAGAACTTCAAAAGATCATTTTTTTGTGATCTTGTTCAGCTCCTCCTTCGATGCCGTCTTTATCTCCTCAATTGTAGCGTAGCGTCGTCCTTTCATGAGCCTCTTCAGTTTCGGGAATAAGAAAAAGTCACAGCCGGCCAGATCTGGGGAATACGGTGGCTAAGCGAATTATTCATGTGTTGTTTTTGGCTAAAAATTCGCGCACAAGTAACGATGTGTGAGCAGGGGCAAAAGTCAATTCTTGTTCTTCCACAAATCCGGGCGTTTCTGGCGGATTGCTTTGTGCAAATTGCACATAACTTGGAGGTAATATTCCTAATTGACCGTTGTACCCTGTGGCAAAAACTCATGATGCACCACGCCCCTGCAATAATACAAAACTGTAAGGAAATCTTTCACATTCATTCGTAATATGGCGCGCTTTTTTCGGTCTTGGCTCGTGCAACAGCTTCCATTAGGATGATTGAGCTTTGGTTTCAACGTCATAACCATAAATTCATGATTCGTCACCAGTAATGATCCTCTGGAACAAATTTGGGTTGTTGCGGACAGATTCCAACAACTTCTTAGCAATGTTAATGTGATACTTTTTTGACGTGACAACGTCTTATAATTCGATAGAGCCGGCTGCACGTACGAAAAAACATGACTCATGCGGCGTTACCTCGCTCTGAGGCGTTCCATTTAAGGCTTGAAGTGCAAGCGAGAGCGCGGAACGAGAGACAAAGAGGCACAATCGGCCTCCGCGTTCGGCAGCGTTCGACATCTGTCTCTCTCCTACTTGAGTGAGCGATGCGTCAGCGTGGACAGCTGCTATACAATAATACATTTCCATTTACCTCCTTCTCTATATCCATACAAAATATCTATCAAACAAATAAAATTAAAATTTTCTTTTGAAAAATGAAACCATTTAATCAGTATTTTCTTATGACGTGGTCACGTTCAACTATCGTCAGTAAACCAACTTTACAGACAACCGATTTTTTAGTAGAAAGTAAGCAATTCTGGTGGGAATTTCGCGGCGACCCGTCTCATGCCCGAATCATTGGTAAAAATCGAATGGCAGGAAGCAATCGATATGCTTGGGTCCTCAGCAACTTTTCTAACGGTGATTCGCCGCTCTTGATACGCTCTAGGTCCGGTAAAGTATTTTTACAGGATTAACAATATGAGTCTATTACATTGATGGTGAGTTTATCCCACCGGTTTCGGTCTTATCATGCTCCGGTACCGACACATTTTAAACAATATTTTAACGAAGCGAGATCAGACTTGTCTCAGCTTGTACCGGTAGTGTAAACACGTTTTTGACCGCGTCATCATCGGTGAATTTATTATTTTTAAGGGATGATATGGATGCTTCAACGTCCATCTTTTTTGGATTTTTTCATAATCTGGATTCAAAACAACAATCGAAAAACGATTGTGAAAATGAGGAGATTTATATCGGACAAAGGGCGAAACGAGAACGTATCGAGAGTGTGTGGGCTGACTTGATGACTAATATGATAATCATGTTTTTTAATAACGGTTTATGTTTGAAAAAAGTTTTAAAAAATAATCTCCTGTTTGTTGCAGGAACAACTACTAGAACCGTTGAGCCCGGGGATGTTATTCAATGGTGAGTAGTTTCTGGGAAAATTTTCTTAATTATTTTTAAATTAAAATTCCCCAAGCACTTTGTGTAGGTACAGGATAATTCAGTCTAGAAATTTAATTTTCTAAGTAATTTTATAACTTTTTGTTCTTGTACCTGCAGCCATCATTTTGCTCATAACCTTTTTTTACAAAGAGCCGTTGGGCGGAAATATTTAGTTTTCATTTAAAAAAGGTGTAGTATTTTAGTATTTCTTCAAGGATTTTTGAGGAAATCGTAAGGTCAATATTAATGACTGTACTTCTCATCGTATGATAAATAATTCCTTAATAAAGGATGTTTAATATAGCGAATGGTTATGATTATCAAGTAATCTTTAGGTGAAAAATAATCACCCGAATATTATTATTTCCATTTGAGACATAATAAATTTCCAACATAGTCTTAATTAAGTTTTCATAAGGTTTGTAAGGTGACGAAATCTAGGGATCCTCTAAAGAAATTTTAATTTGTATTTCTATTTTGATGTTAGTAAACAAAATCAATTAAAAACTGAGGTTAAGTACTCTACTACATAAAATTTTAATAAACGGTATTAATGGTAAATGCTTAATGATGTTCAGTGTGTCATTATAAACAGTTCAATGTTTAAAAGTCGAGCACGATAATGAAGTTAATTTTATCCTTGAAGTCCCAGGTAGTTAGAGTTTCTGGAAACAGCAAATATCCTTTAAGTAAACTAAAACAAAGTTCCTAATGTATGTTTTGACTACAACAAAGTTAAAATGCAAAGGGTGTCTTTCGAACTTTCCGAATTTAACTTCTCTCAGTAACATCGGCCGGTAATTATTAAAAAGGACAAACTTTAAAAATTCTGCACTGCCCTAATTAGTTTCAGGAAGGATAACAAAGGAACTTTGTCGGTTTTCGAATCGTGAATGTAGCAGCAGTATCATGTACGTAAATAGTAGACGTATTCCGAAGGTGGACGAACCCGATTTCGTTTAAAGAAATGAGAGAAAGTTAATAATTTATTTGAAAAGTTTAAAGAACTGCTCGAATTTATAACCTCTTATAGATTTTTATGGCCGACTTCATCGAACTTTCATGCACATTAATGGAGAAAATGTTTTCTGTGTTATCTCGAACGAAGATTAAGTTTAATATTAAATGATAATAAGATTGCCACTCAGCCCTAACTTGAGGTAATAAATTTACTAAGTGCCAAAGAGGCGAGATTTTTAACATCGACTTCACTTCCTGAATACCTTTACCAATACATAAGGCATTTTACTAGTAAAAATACGTTTGCAACAACTCGATAATTGTGACGGTTGAGAACTTTAGATTACTTTTTAAAAACTGAGATATAATTAGGTATTTATTAATTAATAATTAGTGATGACCAAGACTAAAACCAAGACCGAACGAACAAGAGCAAGACTGCAACCAAGACCAAATATGCAATACTAAACGAAAAATTATTACTTCTGGTGGAGTTAAACTATTAGAAGCAACTTTAATATATATTCCTTTCTTGGAACAAAACATTTTTAGTATTTGAAATTTTCAATTTGCATTACTAGATTTCAACACTAACGATAAATATAACAAGGAAATGTATGCTGGGACACGTAGTAGAAGAGAAACTTCAACGGACAAGTGGAAAAACGAATCGCAACACAATTTTTACTTCAAGTTTTACGGGCAGGTTTTTATATTGGACAAGTACATTAACAATCTACCCGTAAAACCCCTTTTTCTTGTCCGTTGAAGTTTCACTTCTACTATGTGTCTTAGCACACATTTCATTTTCAAAGGTTTCATAGAGGAGAGCAGAGGTAAGAAAACAACAGCTGAGCACAGCACATGCCGCCGGGACTGTAGCGGACTCCTCGCTTTCCGCGCGGCTGCGCATTATTCCATCTAGTACAGCCGTTGCCCTCTCTCACGCGGTCGTAACGCTTTTACGTGAACAATCGTAATACCTTGTCTATATAGAAGTTTTACTTAAAAAAAAAAAAAGAAACTACCACTGTTTGAAAAAAGGGATCTACAAGAATGTCCTCGGAGTATGTGTTCTTTGTTCTTATATCTGGATTTTTTACTTCTTTCAAATGCCTTGTACTATTTTGTACCCTAAAAGGTCAATTTATGAATTGGAGGAAGGACACGTCTCGTGTTTTCATAATTTTCACAATTATCGACTCTATTTCCTTGAAAAGTCATGACAAATTCGTATATATAACAGAAAATTTCTGCATTTAATAATTGTATCGGTAAATAGAAAAATTTGTGCAGAGAAGAATTATTAAAACCAATACTTAACATCTTGGTCTAGGTTTTGCTTTGCTCATCAGTATTAATAATAATGAATAATACAACTTTAACGATGAAACCTACTATTACTCGGACTTATATCTAAGTTATGACCGACTTTTCTTATTGTCGTTCATTGTCATATTAAAATTATTCACTTTGCCTGGTGGTTACAGAATAGAAGTGCATAGTGCATACCATACGTCGACGTTCTCGGTACATTTGCAAGGAACGATTATCGAGGAGTGTTTCTGGAGATAGCTTTACAGTGCGCTCATGCAAAATGTTGTGTCATCGTTATTCGTGTTGAAATATCCCATATAAGTCGGTTTCAATGGCGATAAGATGTCATCGCTACGAAATCCTCGAAATATCCGGCTTTAGGGGAGTAAAGCTTTCCAAGTTCTCAATTGTACGAACAGAGCAGCGACTTGCTATGACTGACGGCAAAATAAACTCTTATACATATAAATTACAACCCATAGCAGATAACTAGACGTACAATCACTTGCAGTAGAAATTTAGATAGTGAGAATAATCATAATCGATAGTGGATTCTCTTGAAAAATACCCCAATTGGCGAATTTAATTTATAATTAAGCATTGTTTAAACTAATTTCGGTAAATATATCTGGAGTGACTTAAAATAAGAGATCCGGTAAGGGCTTTTGTAGACGGTGCGATTTCGTTGCGACTTTTCGTTAGCGACCTATCACGATGCGATAAAATTTAGTTTCAAGCTATTGGTAATAAGAAATTACTTTGGTTCCCATGTGATGGACCATACTAGTCTATCCGTTTGTATCTATAATGTATTAGCAAGTAATAGAAAGAAGTCACTTCTATGCTCGCAAACGGTTAATTTAGAAGATTTGGAGCGCGGCGTTGTACGGGTACGAAGCATGGACAGTGGACGCGGCGGAGAAGAAAAGGTTAGAAGCGTTCGAAATGTGGTGTTACAGGCGGATGATGAGGATAACGTGGGTAGAAAAGGTTAGAAATGAAGTAGGCGAGATAGGTTGGTAGGACACCTTCTCAGGCATGAAGGTCTCGTCAGAGACATATTAGAGGCAGAAACAGGAGTTAGGAGGGGTAGAGGTAGACTTAGATTAGATTACTGTTCGCAAATGGTTAAGGATGTGTGTTGTTCTAGTTTTAGGGAAATGCGAAGTTTAGCTCAGGATATGAAAGAGTGGAGGTACGTGTCCAACCAGTCTTAGGACTGACGACCCTATGATGATGAGCAAGTAATAGTCTGACATATTGTTTGCCGTGAAATTACCAGTAGTATTTTCTTAAAATGTTGGTTTTAATGGAGCGAATGATTCTGCCTTGTGCTATGAAATTCCTGTAACCTGCATACAGTAGAAGAGCATTGATAATCAAATAGTCAAGGTGGTTGCTATCGAAGACTATCGCAGAACCTGACCATTGGGACCGAATCGTCCTATTATTGTTTGCAAAAGAACATTCAAGAGATATTTGACTATCTTGTTGCATTTGGAATTATGTAATTTTCCAATATAATAAAATAAAATAGGTCGAATGATGATAAGTAACGTATAGGTAATTATCCAGAATTGGGGTTCCAGACCAAAATACCACTCCAAAACTTTTTTTATCGATTTCTGGTCATTCTACATAACAGAATTAGATATTAGAAGGTGGGGTAAACAGTTTTTTATGACTTAATAAATTAAAACGAAAACTTTTTGAATGATAATTTTTCAAAATTCAAATCACAGTTTTAAACTGTAGATATGGGAAGAGATGGGTGAGGAAATTAAGGGCTGAAGGGGGGGGGGTGTTAAAACTTATACAAGCTTTTAATCTCTTTGTCTCATGATTGTCACTGCATGAAATTCTTTTATTCTTATTAAAAGAAGAAATAGCTATGCATACACGACCTTATGACGTATGCTGTAATAAAAAAGACGTGTCTCCACAGCCTCAAATATGATCTTTTAACCCTCAGAAATAACTAGAAATCTATGAAAAAACTTTTGGAATGGTTTTGTTTTGGAGCCCCAATTCCAGGAATTATTACAAAATTCCGATATTGTACTAGGAGATGTATAAAACTTATACTTTCTGTGAATAAAATACTCCAACATATCAGCCAGGGGTATTGAATAAACTCCTGTCTGTCATAAATCTTCCTAACTAAACAATGATGTCACCACTGCAGGTATTTATCCAGAATCCAGGGGCAATTTTTAAAAATTATCATGCAAAAAATTTTTTTTTATTTATGAAGTCACAAAAAACTGTCTCGTCCACCTTCTTATATCAAATTCAAATTTTATTATCGATCTGATTCAGTTGAATTCGGTTATAAAGAATGCTTAGTTTTAACGGATCACGTGCTATTCCTACTTGGACATTAAGAACACGTTTATAACGAACGAACCGGGTTTTGCGATTGGTTTTGAATGGAAAATTGGCAGGTCTGATCTGTTATAGCAACCAATAGTAATACATATTTCACTATAAGAAACTATACAAGTTCATATAAAATAGTATGATTCTGTATAAACGTACAAAATATAGCCATTGCGATAATATGTAGGTATCTTTGATTTTGGAATAAGTTCTATATTTATAGGCTGTTTTTTGTATATTTCTGAAATAAATGTTGTTTCTTTAATAAAAATCGTCAATAACGAACCCCCACCGAAGAAAATGCTTAGCTCCTTCGTATTTGTTATAATCGAGTTCGTCTGTAATTGATGGTTTAGAAATCTCTTCCTTTACTTTAGTGTATTGAGTTTAAGTTGGGAAAAAAATGAGATAATTTTAACTGCTGTTGCACGAACGCGACCGCGATCGCATAAATTTTCATCTCATATTTTATTTTACTAACTTATTCGATGGATCGCTGGCACTTTACATAAAATTTGTGCCCAGTACTAAAATGTCGTTTTATAGTGGAAACAGCCATTTCTTACGGATAATAAATCGTGTTACTGTCGTTTGTGAAAATGGAAAATGGAAGGTATTGTAGGTGCATGAAATGTGCCAGGTGTTATATTCGAGGCATGAAAAACTGTTGTCATTTTAAACTCGTCATTGATGTATACATAGGGAATAGTAATTTGCTGGTCTTCTTTAAAAATAGCAACTAAATTTCTTAGAAATGCCGTTTATGAAGGTTTTAAACCATTTATAAGGTGAATTAAGGAAGAAAATATATAATTGAAGTGATTCTTTTATAGTTAGCTCTAGGTTCATCATAAAGATTTGAATGAAAAAATCGGTTGTCTGTAAAGTCGGTTTACTGACGATAGTTGAACGTGACAACGTCATAAGAAAATTCTGATGGAATCGTTTCATTTTTCAAAAGAAAATTTTAATTTTATTTGTTTGATAGATATTTTGTATGGATATAGAGAAGGAGGTAAATGGAAATGTATTATTGTATAGCAGCTGTCCACGCTGACGCATCGCTCACTCAAGTAGGAGAGAGACAGATGTCGAACGCTGCCGAACGCGGAGGCCGATTGTGCCTCTTTGTCTCTCGTTCCGCGCTCTCGCTTGCACTTCAAGCCTTAAATGGAACGCCTCAGAGCGAGGTAACGCTGCATGAGTCATGTTTTTTCGTGCGTGCAGCCGGCTCCATCGAATTATAAGACGTTGTCACGTCAAAAACTTGAAAATGTCAAAAAAAGTAAATAGAAGTCAAACATAAAGAAAGCAGTACAAAATTTTTGTTTACACCTAATTTTTTTAGTTGCTATTTTTGATATCCATTTAATTATTATGTTGGAGTGCGATTTCCCTATCCCTTTAGCTGAGTAAGCGGTTTCACTTGTTTTGCGTCTGTTTTCAACAAATTTTTGCGCCAGATCACGAGCTGCCTTTAATAGTAATGATAATGTATAGACCACAACAGTGATAACGACGAAATAAAAGTAAAATAGAAATAACCGACGGGACGCTCAGTACGCCACTTCAAGGAGCCTTTATTGCGTCTTCCAGCTAGGGAACAATTATGTTTTCCTTTAGGAAAAGGCTGATGTGCTAGCACGTATCTACTACGAACTAATAAAGGTAAATAGCTAACGATAATTTTAGTAAGTCATATTATGTCCAAAAGTGAAGTTGTCTACCATTTAGATCGTTGGCTATAAATATTTAGAGGTAGGAGTAACCAGAAGCCTTAATACAAGGTCGAAATGTATTTTTAACAGAAATTAATTAACTTGGTTCCTAACTAATTAAAACTTAGCAAGACGGTAATTTTTTAAAATTTATCAAATAATAATAGTTCGCAACTTTGTAAGATATTGTCAAACTCCATGAAAAGCTACAGTTTCTGAAAGATTTTTTTAATTCCGATTTCCATAAACAATTTTCAAATATTTCACTCTCAATGCTTAGATCTAAAACTTTAACATTTTTAATTTTTAATACTGGTTAATATGAAATATTAATGTGAAAATTCTTTTATGCTAGAACTAGAATTGTACAGAGGAGGATGGAAAAAGGGCGGAAGAACTATTAGGGGAAGATAAATTTGGGTTTAGAAGAAATAGAGGAACGCGGAAGGCCATTCTATCTTTACGGGTAACAATAGAGAAAACGATAGAAAAAGGAAAGAGTGCGTACATAGGATTTGTAGATTTAGAGAAAGCTTTTGACAATGTTAAATGGGAGAAGATGTTAAATATATTTAAAAATGTAAGGATGAGTTACAAAGACAGAAGAGTGATACTTAATTTGAGCAGCAGGCAGTATTAGGCTGCAACGTAGAGAAGTAAATATTTGGAAGGGAGTCCGACAGGGATGCACACTGTCACTGCAACATCATTAAAGACAGTAACTCTAAGGATAGATATACAGGGACAAAAGATTAGTATGCTTAGATTTGCAGATGATATAACAGTATTAGCATCTAGTTAGGAGGAGTTAAAGATAGCTTTAAATAAAATGGATGCGGTCAACATGGAAGGAGTAGTAGGGTTATAAAGCAGAGGAAACCGCAGGGTCTAGTCGTCTTCAATAAAAAGAAGTCACTTCTATGCTCGCGAACGGTTAATTTCGAAATTCGAAAAAGGTTGTTAAAGGTGTATGCTTAGAGCACAGCGCTGTACGGGTGCTAAACATGGACAGTGGGTACGGCGGAAAAAAGAAGGTTAGAAGCGTTCGAAATGTTGTGTTACAGGCGAATGATACAGTGGATAGAGAAGGTTAGAAATGAAGAGGTATTAGAAACAATAGGAGAACAGAGGACTATTTAAGTCAATAAGAAATAGGGAAAATAGGTTAGTTGGAGACCTTCTCAGGCGCGAAGGTCTAGTCAGATATATATTAGAGGTAGAAACGGAAGTTAGGAGGGGTAGAGGTAGATCTAGATTAGATTACTGTTCGCAGATAGGCAGATAGTTGAGGATATAGGTTGTTCTAGTTTTACGGAAATGCGAAGATTAGCTCGGGATAGGAAAGAGTGGAGGTACGTGTCCAACCATTCTTAGGACTGACGACCTTATGATGATAATGATAATGAGCATTTGAATAAACCTAAATCTTCCAAGAATCTAGCTCAGACACTGTTAAAAACCAGTCGGTCATCTATGTGCTTTATCCTTTCTTTTATTTGCAATTATTCAGAAGCGCCCTTTTTTGTTTTTTTTTGTCTGTGGATACCTGGCCAAATATGTCTATGTAAACGATTCAGTTTCCCATGCGAATTTATCAAAAACTTCTAATTAATGTAAAATAAAAATACTTTTCTTTTGTAAAATACGGGGGAAGCCGCTTGTCCCTATGACCTTATGCATTAGCTGCCACAGATTTTTTAAAAATAGATGTATAATAATAATCTTATTATTTCAAACTGGTTTCCTTATGTCTACGTTAAATTTGAATAAATATATGCAGAAAGAAACATGCTTTAAGATTGAAACCTAAATTTTATGCAGGTAATAGATCGTTTCCTTTTTTTCTTTTTTTAAAGGAGAGTATGAGGAAATGATGCAGTGACCTTCCGTAAAGGTTATATGTGTTACAGCGTATTTCCCAACAAAGTTGTTATTTCTAAATGGCGTTGTGTAACTCATTCATAAATTAAGTCTTCTTTGAATAATACAGCAATCATTTTTTGAACTGTTGAACGTACTTACTTTCATTAAGTGCACAATCATTATGGCCCCCTAATTTTTAACCTTGATCCCAAATCATTCCTTAAATAGTCCCTTAATTTCGGAATTTTCAAAATTTATTTTAGACTTTGTTGTGTTATCTACATGAACATGATAAACAATCCAAATTGTAAATTAAGCATGCCCATATTCAGGGGCAATTCCCTTATTCAATTTTTCGCACTCAACTTCTTTTACACTACTTCAAAGGTCATAGGGCTGTTAAGGAGGGAGGGTTTTCCTTCCCATCCAGTGGGTCCGCTATTGTTACAAGATATTGACGTCACGAATTGTTGGGTGTGGAATCGAAGGCGTTTGAATTAAATAAATTTTAAATTTCTGTAGGGTTAATCAAAGGTTAAAGGTACATGTCTGAGGCATGGCGTTGTATGGGTGCAAAACGTTAATGGTGAGCACGAAGGGAAAGAAAAGGTTAGAAGCGCTCGAAATGTGGTGTTATACAAGCAAATGATGAGGACACCGTAGATAGAGAAATGAATATGAGAACAGAGGGTGCTGTGAACGTCGATAAGAAATAGGTGACATAAGGGTTAGTTAGAGACATATTAGAAGCAGAAATAGAA